>NC_051155.1:86078249-86202240 GCF_013339745.2 Dermacentor silvarum | reverse complement strand
ACCGCGCTTTCTACCTGAACGTATGTCTTCCGCAGGACTTTGCACGCGGTTTCGCTAGGCGTGGTAGGTGCCGTGCGCAGCCAACAGCCGCGGCAGAAAGCCGCCCGTGTACTGACGTCCTGTTTGGCTCCGCAGACTGCGCTTTGTGCCATTTGTGTGATTCCGTTTTTCTGTGAAAAGCGAGTGGCAAGAATGACGGCCTTGCGATATTTATCCGAAGACGATAGATTCGAAAGCTATGCAAGGTTTCTCGGCGTGCAAGTTAACTCTTACGGTATGTGTACAAGCCTCCGCCGTTGACTCCAGTCTGCATGTGATTGACAGGCATTATCCACTGGAACACTACAACGAAGTGGAGTTTCTAGCCCGGTATCATTTTCCAAGCGAGCTGTTGCAACCATACTGACAGAGCTGCAACTGCTTTGTAACACTGACAACAGAGGAGCGCCGCTACTGCTCTGTTGAAGGCCTCATCGCACTGCGTTTTTACGGAACGGGTGCCATGCAAACTGTTGTAGGGGGCCTTGTGTGTGTACCAACCCTCTATATGCCGACGCATTTGAGATAAGACACAGCTGATATGCCTACGTCTGTACCCCAAGTACGTCCGGCTGCCAAACGCCAGTGAAGCGAGGTCAGTCATGACTAGGTTCTTGCCATTGGAGGATTCCCCGAGGTTACTGGGTGCATAGATGTACTTTATACCCATTAAAAGCCCCGGTGTAGACGACGCAGAAGAGACGGAGGAAGAACGAGCCGCACGCCTCGAGAAGCGTCGTAAGTACGAAGTGGCCAGCGAGTGGATTCAGATGAGGATAGCACCCGAAACGTGTCCAAGTCATGGACGACAACCCCTTATCCTCCCGCCTCAAGACCATCGGGCCGTCTTTGTGCAATTGAGAAACAACAAGATGAAGACTTTCACAATAATACGTTACCATTTAATAATGTCTAGTCTTAATATAACCATAACTTAACGAGAGGTAACAACCAAACTTAAACATTCAGCACGTGCGAAGCTAAAATTTTTTTTTTTTTGTTTTTTTTTTGAAAAGACGTAACCGTAGAGAGAACCCAAGGCTAACCCATAAGATTTACCGTACCTCTAAGGCTACGCACACCAGGCATAAACTGAGTTAAGCCACAAGCCAATTTTTCTTCCTCCGTGATGAAATAAGTTTTGACCGGCATGGCAAATACACACACACACCACAACACACACACACACACAACACCACACACACACAACACACACACACACACACCCCACCCAACACACACACACACACACACACACACACACAACACACCACCACACCACACACACACCACAACACAACACACACACGCGGGGCGCGCACGAAACAAACGCAGGCCAAGAAGAAAAAGAAAGCGACGCCCTGACCAACCGAACTGTCATATGCTGCCAAAGTTGCTAGGCTGAGCTTGCTTTCCTGCCATGTGCATCATTTTTGAGCTATTTTTACGTCATTGACGAAAGAAATGGTATTTTATGCCCTGATATAGAAGTAGAAATGCAATTCTAAAAGCGCCGGCAATTTACTTTGGCAAATTCATTAGAAATATTTTGCATATTTACGTAAGTAATCTCAAAACCAGAAGCCTGTAACGTTCCACTTTCTTTGCTGAGGCGTAAAGTCCCTAGAGTTTAAGCAAAAAAAAATATCTAGGGACTTTAGTGAGGCGCTCCTTCCGCAGGGAAGGTAAAAGGAAGCTTTTAGAATTCGCGATGACCTTCTGAGGGCGCCTAACGTTTAGGTAGCATGAAGGACTCCTTGCGTAAGGTAGGGAAACGGTCTAAGGTTAGGAGCATTTCTGAATCCGGGCCTTAAACTTTCACGGAGCATGACCCGGCTCCCCTATGGCGGTCGCTCTTGTGGCGCGGCGCGCGATTTTAGAGGGGCGTTCGCAAGCAGCCGCTTGTAATTCAATCATTTGACCACCTGCGTCGACGGAAGCTTCAATCTATTGTCTCGGTATTCCTATAAGACGGCAGTGAAATTTCGTCATATTTAAATCGCTTTTAAACACACCTCGTTAACTGAGGTTCTAAATACATTGTGTTTTATAGACAAGAGCTTATGAAAAGGTAAGTACTTCGTTATATCGAGAATTTTCCTGTATTGAAGTTCGTTATATCGAAGAAGAAGAAGTAGTTTATTGATGTGAAAAAGTAGAGAGGTTGGCCGGAATATGGAGCATCTGGCCTGCTACTCTACGTAAGGGAAGGGGAGGAGGGGAAGAAAGAGGGTCACAATGGGGGATGATAATGGGAGGAACTAGGTGAAAGGACACATTGCACAAATGATTATCACAAGCGTGAGTCCAGGCCCGTGTCGCCTAAGAAGCGTGAAAAAGCACGCATTGCCTCTGTTGTCTGACAACTCTGTGGCCCTGCGCCTAGCAAGAGGTCCTCCGACAGTGGTCTATTATATAAATGCCTCAAGGTGGCTGCCAGTGTGAGTCTTTCGCGTGCATACTCAGGGCACACCACGAGCACATGGTCTATAGTCTCTATAACACCACACACTGAACATTCCGGGGAGTCTGTCCGTCCAATGATGTGCAAATATTTGCGCGTGAAAGCGACGCCTAGTCGCAGTCTGTGTATCAAGCATGTATGAGGGCGTGGAATTCCACGCAGAACAGGAAATTGCATATCGGAATCCAGCCTTTTAAGGCGAACGTGACGAGCGTCTGGCTGGGCCAAGTATGTTTTCGTCGCACTCCTCATTAATTTCGACAGGAGGCATGTGATGTCTGGTCTAGAGAACGGCACTACAGTTCGCAGGCCATTGCTGAGGGCGCGCTTTGCTTCAGCATCGGCCATCTCATTACCATTGAGCCCACAGTGTCCTGGGATCCATTGGAACACTATGCGGTGGTGTTTTTCTTGAGCGCATATGAAAGTAGCTCGGCGATCTGCAATGCGAGAACCTGATATGCGGTGTGGCGCAGGAAGCATCTCAAAATTTGCAGCGCGGGTTTTGAGTCCGTGAAAATGCACCACTCTTGAGGTCTTTCCCCGCAGATGTGGCGAATCGCTTCCCGTATAGCCACAAGCTCTGCAGCGGTTGAAGTTAAATTATGATCTAGAATGAAACCTCGAGTCATCTGCTGGGCTGGTATCACCACAGCTGCTGTCGATGCCGTTGATGATGCGGACCCGTCTGTGTAAACATGAACATAGGTCTGGTATTCTGACCAGATGTATGCCAAAGTAAGTTGTTGTAGTCCGCTAACGGGAACCATTGATTTCTTTAGTATGCCGGGGACTTTCACGCATACCGAAGGTTGAATCATCACCCACAGTGGTTTGACGGGGTCATATGGAAGGGCATAGCCTGATGTTATGTGGGGTAGATGGCTGCGGAGTGCACCTGTGAAACTGCTGTCCGACCGCTCATGTAGAACCGACGCCAATGGATGGCAATGGTGTCGTGTAAGTAAGCGTAGATATCCTCGAAGTGGTTCGTGGGACAGGTATACCGATAATGGGCATACGCGGGCTTCCTCAATTGTGCCTTTGTTGGAGGCACGCCGTGGCAAGCCGAGGCATATTTTGAGTGCCTGCGCTTGAACGCTCTCTAATGTCCGTAAGCAGGAAATACTCAAGTTTGAGAGTATCGGGAGGCTGTATCGAATGTAGCCTATAAATAGAGACTGATAAAGTTGTAGTAGGGAGCCTTCCGTGGGGCCCCATTTCATGCCTACTACGAAGCAAAGAACATGGCAAAACAGAATAAGTTTTTGCTTCAACATATTCACATGCCTCGACCACGACAAACCACGGTCAATGATAATGCCCAAGAATCTGTGGTGGGAGACATAAGGTATTATAACACCGTTAATGGAGATCGGATAGCGGCAGACGGATTTTCGCGTGAATGCAACCATAGCACATTTCTCAGCAGGTAAGAGCAAACCCTGACGCCGTGTGTATCGTGAAGTAGATGACACAGCACGTTGTAATCTCGCACGTAGTTGTGGGCGTGTTGTACCAGAAGCCCAGATGAAGATGTCATCTGCATATGCACTGATGTGGGTGTGAGCTGGAAGTTCGCTCACCAGGCCAATCAGGGCCACATTAAATAATGTTGGGCTGAGGACTCCTCCCTGAGGAACTCCCCGGCATACCTGGTGACGATTAGTCTCCCCGTCAGGCGTGGACATGTAAACGAAACGGCCGCTGAGATAGCTCACAATCCACAGATAGAGCCGGCCGCCAATTCCCAAGTCATCTATAGGGCATCGAGAATGGCTTCGTGAAGGATGTTGTCGTAGGCCCCTTTGATGTCTAAGAAAACAGCGGCGACAAGTCGGCGTCGATGTTTTTCATGTTCCACTGTCGTAACGAGGTCAATGACGCTGTCAATCGAAGAACGACCTCGCCGAAAGCCGGTCATCATGTTCGGATAAAGATCATTTCTCTCCAGAAACCATTCGAGTCTCGCCAGGACCATTCGTTCCATAAGTTTTCCAACATAGCTGGCTAATGCAACTGGCCGGTATGAGGTAAGCTCATAAGGAGTCTTTCCTGGCTTCAAGAGAGCAACCAGGCGGCTGATCTTCCACTGCCCCGGAACAATACCGGTGACCCATGTGTCATTGTAAGAATTGAGCAGCGCAGTGCGACCAGCCCTGCCGAGGTGAGAGAGAGACGAATATGAAATCCCGTCAGGACCAGGGGCAGATGAATGGCGACACGACGCAAGAGCAGCCTCTAATTCAGCCATCGTAAAGAGCAAGTCGTAGTGGTCACTGGGGGAAGGTGGCGCAAAAACCTCGAATTGAATTGAGGCTGGCCGAGTTGTGCCCACAATCATCTTGCAGAAATCGTCCGCTACCTCTACATCAGTGCGACGCTGGTAAAGGGCCAGAGCACTGAAAGGGTACCTTTCTTGTGGGGCAGAACGGAGGCTCCTGACTACATGCCAAATACGTGACAGCGGCTTGCGAGGATCCAGTGATGAACAGAACTTCCTCCAGCGCTTCCTTCCTAATTTCTCGAGATGGCGCTTTATTTGTCGTTGAGCTCGGCGACAAAGGGCGA
The DNA here is from genome assembly GCF_013339745.2 of Dermacentor silvarum. NCBI lineage: Eukaryota > Metazoa > Arthropoda > Arachnida > Ixodida > Ixodidae > Dermacentor > Dermacentor silvarum. The sequence goes on along the minus strand of NC_051155.1, from coordinate 86,197,166 downwards.
GATCGTACGTAGATTTCGTTCTTCTGTATTTTCTTTCAGCGTGCCGTCGGACTGCGCGTAACCTCTCGAACTCCACGTCGATAGGAGACCCCGGCGTAGGTGCACATATGTTCCGCGTGGCCTCACCGAGGGCGGACGTGATCAAGCCTTCTATTTGGGTTGGTGACTCGAGATCCGCACAGGAATTCTCCACGAATGTCTTAAAGGTGGGCCAGTCTGTGCACCGCACATGAGACGAAGTAGGTGCGAACCACTTCACGCAGATATACGTTGGTATGTGATCACTGCCATGTGTTTCCACATCACTGAACCAGCTAATAGAGGACTGTAGTCGTGAGGAAGCAAACGCCAGGTCCAAGCAGCTACTATAGGATGTGCCACGCAGAAACGTAGGAGAGCCATCGTTGATATTGACGAAATCCTGGGAGTGCATAAAGTCGGACAGGGCATTGCCTCGGTTATTCATTACTGCACTTCCCCATTGGGGGTGATGAGCATTGAAGTCGCCCACAATAATATGAGGAGCTGTACAACTCTGGATTGCTGAAGACAGGTACGAGAAATCAATGTGATCTCTGGGTGGAATGTAGCCGCCGAGTATAGAGAAGACCCGTCCTTTAAGCGTTAACGTCAAGCAAATGTAGTGGTTCGTGTTATGGGGCTGTAGGGGCGTTATATCGAGGTTTAACTGCATAACTATGTACAGAACAATGTATTTTAGCATGTGTTGGTGAAGCACGGGCAGCAAAGACCGTTATGGCACCACGTGGCTAGCCAAAGAAAAGACTATTTCTAAAGTTAGAATTCGTGCAGTGCTCGAAACTAGAGATTGTTAGACAAGTCCTTGCCTGTGGGATGTATAAGCGTACTACTGACATGATAGCCCTGCCGGCTGCAAAAAGGAGCTTCAGCAGCTTCCCGTTTTAATTTGGGAAATTATGTAGTTAATTTATTTACTAAATACTGCAGTTCCTTGTGATTTGGCAGGCGCGTCGTAGATACGAGAAATAACCGGCTTACGCTAAAATAGCGTAGGAAAATAACTCATATGCAATACGAACAAAAAGACGGCACTTGTGTATAACTCAAGTTCTTCTTGCGTGTTTCACTCATAATGAAGTTCTTCATCAAGAATTTACATGTTCGATAGTTTGAAAGCTTGGTAGCCTAATATTGCATTACTATAAAGCTATTGCAAACTTTCCGGAGCACATTAGAAGACACAGTGATGCCGGAAATCTCTTTAGGTGTAAGCAACCCATACGTGAGGTACTTTTGAAATACGCGTAGGACGGAGTCTTCATGTTGAGAGACAATATTATTATTACATTCATTTTTATACATTTGTTTGCTGAGCTGTGATATGTGGTTTGTGTTCATTAATTTACACATGCAAACATTTTATGACTAACTTTTGTATTTACTGCATCATACATGTTACATTACTTTTGGACAGATTAGCAAATGATTGTGATTATTTATACAGTTAAAAAATGAATACGGGCTAGTTCGAAAATACTATAGGTTTTCAAGCGCTGCGAATATGACACTTTCATGACAAAGAAACAGTGGACAGCTCTTTAGTCTGTCCGACCCTTCCTTTTCGAAATTTTATTTATGTCGGAAGCGCTTGAAATTAGATTAAAACCTCGTTTATGTATTTGTAATAACTTTCCGGTAATTAACTTTATATTGAAAGACGGAAGACTACCAGGACAGGCAGCACTGGCAGACCCATTTATTCCACCGGCACGGCCGAGGCTCAAACACGAACAAGAAGAGAAACAGGGATGATGCTGGCTATATACATATCAGAACGATGAAGTACGTTAAATGTGCTTACACCAATTCCCCCCCCCCCCTCGCGGAAGCGGCCAACCTGGCCGCAATCTAAAGATCGGCTGAACGGGGAATCAAGTGCTTCATGCGGGAGACGTGAACAATTTCTGCACTACGACGACGGCGGCCCTCAACGGAGTGCAGCGGAGTGACTAGATAGTTCACTGCGGAAGTTGTAGGACTGTGTAGGGCCCAATGTACCGGTGAAGAAATTTCTCGCAAAGTCCAGGGGTTCGAACCGGCGTTCATAGGAGGACTTGGTCTCCAGGATGGAAGGCGATGTCTTTCTTCTTGGGTAGCGGCGGTGTTGCGACGAGCAATTTCACGGTAATGCGCGAGTCGAGCTGCAAACTCTTCTGGGAGGGAGGTGTTAGGCGAAGCAGGAGAGAAAAAGAATTCGGGGTCGAAGGCCCCCACCACGCTCCCTGGTTATCAAACCTTTCATACCACCCACCATCTTCGCCGGGTCTCAACCTTAGTACGGCGTCGTATCCCTGTTATTCAACATGATCTGCATAGTCCTCACATCCAACACCTATTCCTCGAATTAATTCCCAATCGTAAACGGAAAGAATGCATCTTCCTTCTGAACATTTACAATAGCCCCAAGGACAAAGAAAAGTGTCGCTTCCTCACCCTCTTTAAGAAGGCCCTTCACGTAGCTGGAACGCACCCCCTCCTCATCGGCGGCGATTTCAACCTCGCCCATGCAGGCTGGGGTTACGTTCGCACGGAAGCTGCAGCTCGCAATCTCTGGCAAGATTACCACGACTTAGGCCTCACCCTTATCAGGGATCCCTCCTTTCCCACACACCTCGGTACCTCCACTACCCGGGACTCTACCCCCGACCTCACCACCTTCATCAAACATATCAACAATGCACAATGGACCAATATACAGCAAGACCTGGGCAGCGACCATTATATCCTTGCTATATCTTTACCCCAACTCGCTGCCATCCCTGCCCCCACTAAAGAAATCGCCGTTACCGACTGGGATGCTTTTCGTAAGAAACGCATTGGTGCTGCCTCAGCAGAAGGCATTGCCGACATCAACACCTGTATGCAAGCGCTACGCACTGACGTTCAAACGGCTACTCGGGTGGTAACTACAGATGCCCCAGTTGAACGCATGGATAGCCGCCTCGCCCATCTTCTGGAGGCTAAGGCCTCCATCCTAGCTCGATGGAAGGGGCAGCGCCTAAACCGTCGCCTCAGAAGTAAGATCTCTAAAGTCAATACAGCCATCGAGGAGCATTGTCAAACCCTCAGCCGGCAACAGTGGACTGAATTGTGTAACACGATGGATGGACAACTTCATCGCCCATCTACGTGGAAACTTCCTCAGACACCTGCTTGACAATACTACCACCCGCACTGCCCAACAGGATCGGCTGCAGAAACTCCTTTATACGGAGACCCTTAAGCAAGGTCCACAACGAGGGCTTGACTACCTCTGCACCAGATATATCTCCAGGTGACAAGTCAGTCCACACAGAAATTACATCGGCAATCCCAACCCTACACTAGACGCCGATTTCAGCGCATCTGAAATACATGCTGCTCTTCGCAAGCTTAACGGTCGTTCTGCTCCAGGCCCAGACGGGGTCACTAACAAAACCCTTCGCAATCTCGATGACGAGTCCATGTCCCATCTAACTGATTACATCAATGACTGCTGACGCAATGGCGCCATCCCAGCTGCCTGGAAGACTGCCAAAGTTATCCTAATCCCAAAGCCTGGCAAACAATCTAGCCTCAACAACCTAAGACCTATCTCCCTCACTTCACGCGTAGGCAAAGTGATGGAACACGCCTTCTTAGCACGCATCAACACACACCTCAAAGACAACTCTATCTATCCCCACACCATGATTGGATTTCGCCCTCACCTTTCTACTCAAGACGCTATGTTGCAGCTCAACCATCAAGTACTAAACGACCGTTCCCGTAACACGAAAGCCATCCTCGGACTCGACCTCACTCAAGCCTTTGACAGCATTTCCCATGAAGCTATCCTTAACCAGGTCTCCCACCTCCACCTGGGAGAGCGATCCTACAATTACATCCGTGACTTCCTCAGCAATCGCACGGCCACCCTCTCGGCCGGGGATTTACGATCAGACCAGCTTCCTCTTGGCAGCAAAGGCACCCCGCAAGGTTCAGTTATCTCTCCCATGCTTTTTAACTTAGTCATGATTGGCCTTGCCCAGCAACTACAACGAGTCGACAATATCAACCATACCATCTACGCCGATGACATCACCATCTGGGCGTACCGAGGCAGCGATGGTCAAGTGGAGTCAGCCCTCCAAACGGCGATTGACACGGTTGAAGCCTATCTCCAAGGGACCGGACTGTGCTGTTCGCCGGCTAAATCGGAGCTTCTTCTCTACAAGCCCATTCAGCGGGGACGCCCTCCAAAACACCAATCTGTGCACCGATCCTGCGACTCTACCACCTTACGCCTTGAAGATCGCAGTCCTATAGCACACGTCCCTAATATCCGGGTCCTCGGTCTCACCATCTCTACCAATGGCTCCAATGCCTTGGCTCTCCACAATATCTGCGCCCAATCTCAAAACACCCTACGCCTTCTTAAACGCATCTCCAACCGACGAGGGGGACTCAAAGAAGAAAGCCTTGTCCGCCTCGTGCAGTCCTTTGTCATATGCCACATCACCTACGTTGCTGCGTACCTCAACTGGTACCGGGCTGAGCAAAACAAGCTCGACACCCTAATACGAGGGGTCTACAAGCAAGCACTTGGCCGCCCGCATTAAACCAGTACTGAACACTTCAACCAACTAGGAGTTGACAACACCCTTGCCGAACTCATTGAAGCACAACAACGCTCTCAGCTTGAACGGCTCACCCTTACTGAAACGGGACGCTTTATTCTATCTACGCTTGGATTTACTTACCATCAGCAACAGGGCCCCAAACAATCGATCCCGACTGACATCCGTAGCTGGATCCACACAAACTCTATTTATAGAAATATGCACCCTGAATATAACAGGGCCCGGCGCCAAGCTCGGGCCGGAGCAATCGTAAAAGCCCTTGCTCATGTACCTGGCGTTACATTTGTCGATGCAGCCCAATTTTCCCATGGCACACGATTTGTGGCCGTCGCCACACGCGATGGAGTCCTACACCACGCCTCCAGCGTCACTACTCCCACTGCCGAAACGGCTGAAGAAGTGGCCATCGCCCTGGCCACTCTAGATTCCATCTATCACATCATCGTGTGTGACTCTCGCTCAGCCGTCATTAACTTCAGCAAAGGCCGTATTTCTCCTCAAGCTCTTCGTATCCTCCGCCAGGCACCACACTCTAAAGAAAGCATGATCTCCCTGACATGGATCCCGGCCCACGCGGGCACTGTCCACCCACACCTCCCCAACCTCAACGAGGTCACCCACTCCATCGCGCGAGGACTAGTCAACCGCGCCGGAGACACTGCAGACGAGTTGGACACCAGGGACAATCTGACTACTTATAACGATCTCGTTAAGGCATTTTACCTTAGTCGCCGAACCTTCCCCCCACCTCACCCCAAGTACAGCCGGGCGCAGGCTACCACCCTGCGTCTGCTACAAACAAATACGTACCCTTTACCCACCCGCCTCCTCCTTATATTCCCTGATGTTTACAATACCCTTAACTGCCGGTGCTGTGGCACTCACCCGGCTACGCTTCCGCATATGCTGTGGGAGTACCCAGCACAGTACACACACATTAACACCACGACCCTCTCGTCGAGGTTGCGTGAGGCTCTGCGGAGCTCCGCCCTCGACGACCAAACCTGGGTGACCCAGCACGCCCGTGCGGCGGCGGCGAGGCAAGCCCTCGCCGCAGCACTTTAAGATAGCAGGGCTTAGGCCCTGCCATCTTAAAGTGCTGCTTCCGCAATAAAAGTTTATTCCTCCTCCTCGAAGACGGAGGAGGCAGATCGTCCATACACCAGGAAGAAAGGGCTGTAACCGGTAGTTCGTTGTGTCGCAGTATTATAAGCCAATGTAACACAGGGAAGGATGTTGTCCCAGTTTGTGTGGTCAGGACGTAAGTACATAGAAATCATGTCAGAGAGCGTTCGGTGGAAGCGTTCAGTAAGGCCGTTGGTTTGCGGGTGATATGTAGAAGTGGTTTTATGCTTCGTATTAGTCTGCCGCAAGACTTCCTCGAGGACGTGGGACATGAAGGCTTTGCCACGATCGGACAAAAGAACGCGAGGAGCACCATGGCGCAAGACTATGGATTGCAGGAAAAAGTCAGCAACCTCAGAAGCAGCACCAGATCGAAGAGGCGCAGTCTCGGCGTATCTTGTTAAGTGGTCTACCGCTGTGACGATCCAGCGGTGACCGGAGGGCGTCAACGGCAAGGGACCGTATAAGTCAATTCCAACACACTCGAAAGGTTCGGTCGGACATGGCAGAGGCTGAAGAAAACCGGCAGGCGGGGATATGGAGCGTTTACGGTACTGACACAACGCACATGAGGCAACGTATTTGGCTACCGTTGTGGACAATCCAGGCCAGAAGCAGCGGGTCTTGATGCGGTCGTAGGTCTTGTGGAAGCCTAAGTGGCCGGCGGCAACGTCATCATGAAATGCTTCTAAAACTCGAAGACGAAGGCAGCGAGGTATGACTGGGACCCACTGGTTACCCGTGGGATGATAAATATAACGATGAAACACCCCCTCTTGAAGGCGAAATTGTTGAAGCTGGCGTCGCAAGCGGCTGTTGGGTGGTTTAGTTAGGCCGCGAAGGCGATCAATGAGAGTGCGATAGTAGGAGTCTGCGTGCTGAAGGGAAGTTAAATCGGAGCGTGAAGAAAGCTGAGCTTGATCCAGTGACATAAGCGTGAGCTGGTAGGCGGCAGGCGTTGCGTCAGAGCGACGTGGTAGAGACGGGGAGTGCGCACGATCGATAGAAGGCGAAAGCGGGCATCGAGACAGTGCGTCTGCATCATGATGACGTTTGCCAGACCGGTAAGTTATCGTGAAATCATATTCTTATAAGCGCAGTATCCAGCGTCCCAGGCGTCCTGACATGTTCTTCATAGATGACAGCCAACAAGAGCATGATGGTCGGTGACAATGGTGAAGTGGCGACCATAGAGATACGGGCGAGACTTCTGAATGGACCAAACAATAGCCAGGCATTCCTGCTCTGTGATCGTGTAGTTCCGTTCAGATGGCGAGAGGGTCCGGCTGGAATACGCCACAACCTGCTCTTTAGACGCGGGACCCCGTTGCAGGAGCACTGCTCCGATGCCTTGTGCACTTGCGTCAGCGTGGAGTATAGTGGGTACCCTCTCATCAAAATGGCGAAGCACCGGTCCGGAAGTGAGATGTTTCTTAAGGGCTTGAAATGCCGACTCACAGTCTTCGGACCATGTGAAAGAGGCGCCGGTGACCAGGAGCTTATGTAGAGGAGCTGCTATTGTAAAAAAAATGCGTATAAAACGGCGAAAGTAAGACGCCAGGCCGAGAAAGCTACGCAATGTTTTTTGATTCGATGGGCAAGGGAATTGAAGCACAGCAGCAACCTTCTCAGGGTCAGGTTGGACGCCGTCTTTTGAAACGACGTGACCCACCACTTTGATGCTTCTGCTGGCGAATGTGCACTTTTTAGTATTAATTTGGGATACACATCCTTGCGTGTAATCTTATTGAGCACTCGATAATCAACGCAAAAGCGAACGGAACCATCCTTTTTCTTCACCAGAACGACAGGAGACGCCCAGGAACTGGATGAATATCGTATAATATTTCGTGCTAGCATGTCATATACTTGTTCTTCAATCACCTTCCGTTCCGACTGCGAAACACGATATGGGCGACGGCGTATAATTGCAGAATCATCGGTTTCGATGCGGTGTGCAGCTACGGAAGTCTGGCCCAGTGCGGTGGCACAGCTATCAAAGCAAGATTTGTGCTTAGCCAAAAGGGCGAGTAACGCATCCGACTCGGCAGCGATTAGGTCAGAACCAATTAGGGCTCGGAGAGAAGAAGAATCCAAACCTGAGGCTGGTACTGGTGACGAAGAAGGGGAAAGCGCTGCGACAGAGATCAGTGGCGGGTCGGTGAAGGTTGCCACGGTCATCCCTTTGGGCAACAATACAGGATCTGGGGTTGTGTAGCAGGCGTACAGGAGAACTCGGATACATGAAAACCGGACGATACAAGGAGCGACTAGAATTCCTCGTGAAGTGCAGCGTGAAGTCCATCGGTTAGCTGGCCGGATGTGACAGCTACAATGTGTTCGTGACCAGGGTGCAGGACGTAGTCTGCAGGACGTAGTCATCAGCGACAGCCAAGTTCAAGATGGAGGGTGACGACTCCAAAATAGGTGCATCCGTGGTGTCTGTGATGTGGATGACTTTCTCCCGACATGATATAACAGCGGAGGCAGAATGCAGGAAGTCCCAACCGAGAATAAGTTCATCGATGCACGCGGGTAGCACAATCATCTGAATGTGGTGACGAATGCCGTCGATCAAAACACAAGCCGTACATTGTCCGTCGGGGTGAATGGGTACGTTATTAGCGCCGCGTAAAACGGGTCCAAGATAAGGCGTTCTGACTTTACGGAGCCGTGAGCACAAATCACTACGCAGAACGGAAACAGCGGCACCAGTATCCACCAGAGCTTGCACAGGAACACCTTCGAGAGTTACAGATCGCATATTGACCGGGCGACAAGGAGGTGCTTCCGAAGTTAGACAGGACGCAGTTTTCCCTCCAAAAACTGCAATCCTTAGTTTTCCGAGTGTTGGTCAGCAAGGCGGGAGATGGGGCGAAGTGGTGATGCAGAGCGGCGGTAGGGCGAAGGAGAACGTCGTCGAGCCGAGCGGGAGGCCTGAGGCAGACGTGGAGACGCTGGAGGAGATGGAGAACGACGCTGCGTGAAAGCGGACGGGCCTGGGTAGTAAGCGCCGTGTCGTTGGATCTCCTCTCGCTCGAAATAGGCGTAGCCTCGGCGCACATCCAGCTGGCGGCGACGGCAGTAACGCGATATGTGGCCCGTATACCCCAGTAAAAGCAGACCGGACGAGGTGGACGCCATGGAGTATACGAAGGTGCAGCAGGTGCTCTGGCGCCCATAGAGGCCAAATGGCCGTAGGTGAGGTCAGGAGGCCTAGAAGGGACAGTGGCAGGTGGCATTGCAGCGACTTCCGCGTGTGTGGGCATCGGGAACGCTTCTGGGGCAACAGACGTTGTCGGTGTCGTCATGGCTGCCAACTCCTGCTTCACAAGGTTGCGCAATTCGAACGTAGGCGATGGGGCGGAAACAACAGTGGATCGCCGCTGTTGCGGCCCCTGAAGATCTTCGCGAATAATAGAGCGAATAAGAGCACGTAAATCAGAATGAGGTGGCATTGGAAGGTCGCTGTCACGGTGAAGACGGAGGGCCTGAAGCTCGTCCAAGCGCTGGCACGTCGATGTAATATCTTGAACCGAGGTAGGATTTTGAACAGCTAAGGCGTTGAATGCGATGGAACCAATGCCTTTAAGAATATGGCGAATGCGTTCGGCTTCCGTCATTCCAACGTTGGCGCGGCGGCATAGAGCCAGGACATCTTCGATGTACGATGTATATGACTCTTGTGGAAGTTGAACACGCGCAGCGAGCTTCTGTTTGGTGACTTCTGAACAGCCAGATGAAGCCGCGAAAATTTACCGCAAGCTGGTAGTAAACGCTGACCAGTCGGCGAACTCAGTTTCGTGGTTAAAATACCACGTCTTCGCAACGTGGGTCAGATAGAACGCGACGTTAGTCAACTTCTGTTTGTCGGTCCACCCATTGGCCGAACTCACGCGGTTGTAATTGTCGAGCCAGTCGTCGGCGTCATCCCCGCGGAGACCCGCATAGACTGGTGGATCACGTTGAGGGCTGGTAATGGTGCACGATGTCAGTGCAGCCGATGTCGTAGGAGCAGGAGCGTTGGGGGTAGCGATAGTGCCAGCGGCCGACGCAGGGGTGGTTATAGCTGTAGGGGTGGCCGGGCGCAGGCGGCGACCGGAACGTAGCTCCAGTTAGGGCGGGAACGCCGGAGGACGTCGGGATCTTGACGCGCCTCCACCACTTCGAAAGACGGACGACGACCAGGACAGGCAGCACTGGCAGACCCGTTTATTCCGCAGGCACGGCCCAGGCTCGAACACGAAGAAGAAGACAAACAGGGATGATGATGGCTACGTACAAATGAGAACGATGAAGTACGTTAAATGTGCTTACAATATTTAAAGTTTCGTGAATCCCCGCTTCACGAATAAATGCATGTCGCCGCCCAATTCAATGCTACGTGTAGCAGATATGAGTGATTGTAGACTGTCAGTGAAATAACTTTCACTTGAATAATCGTTTCACGCTTCCGTTGAATTACAATTATTGCTCTCATAAATAAAGGCAGGTAAATCCTGGAAACATGCTAAATGGTCCAGAAAACGTCATCAAACTTAATATTTGGAAGGTTTTCAGTATGTGCTCTGGAAGGACAAATTGATCCATGTAGGATCAGTTGGGAACATTATAGGACGAGGGGACATTATAGGACGACATGAGCGTGACAAAACGTCACGAATTTCATATCCTGCTCAGGATGACTTTTCGTTGTTGTGAAGCTAACAGGTTTCTGGCAGTCAGACTTCGAACTGAGGTGCTGCAGCGTTGAGCCACTATTCGACCGGGCCATTATGACATCGCAAACCGCAACATACTACCACGCCAGCGGCGGGCTACTACTTGATGTGATTGCCATAGTCAAGGACACCTGCACTCTCCCTGTCCTGACACCCCGTACGACCATCGCATGAAGACGCTTATACGCGGCGCACCAGGAGTCAGTGCGGCGTCGGCTGCTGCAGCTGCCCAGGGCGGATGAACTCGGTGACCGCGCTGACCCACCGATCTTCTGCGCCGCATGATGCATCTGATGAGGGCCAAGCGAGAACAGTGTTCGGCCACCTCGGCAGCTCCGCACCGGCTGGTTTGTCTGTTTGTTCGAACGGCTCTATGAAAAATGGTAAACTCAGCGGTAATGCAGTTCCAGTCAACGTGGAAGCTGGAGAAGTGCGGAGCAGTGTTTCGCCGGTGTTTCCCTTGTGTTCTCCTTGTGTTTATCTTGCAATACATGTGTTTAGCTATTCTTTTCACGATGTTGGGATTGGCTTGCCTGCGTTGGCGAGCAATTTCAGTTTCTCGGGCGCGCAGCGCTTGATCAGCCCTGCGTCGGCGCTGTCTTTCACGGGCTGCAAGCGCCCGCTGTCGCTCCAAACGAGCTTGCGGCACCCATGGCGGGAGTTTTCCGCAGCGCGGGAACGGCTCTCTTTGAGAGCGCCCTAGCGGAATCTTTCCACTTGTGACTAGTTTCGGTATCAGCTTGCCTTTTTTCGATCGAGTTTTCATTATTTTGGGTTAATGACTGGGTTAATTCATCATGTTTTCCTTGTTTTATAATGTTTTGCACTTAGTTGGTTTAATTTCATCCATTTTTAGGGGAAGCTTATGTCAATTTTATGTCTTACGTAGACCTTGTGTGCTCTGTGACAACCACCGACGAGGGACGGCATCCCGGGCCGCTATAGCGCTCCGCACTTAAAAGGCGGCACACAGTTCGCCTCACTCCTTCCCACAAGAGTATCGCCTTTAGGAGCGGTTATGTTGAATGCCAACAGCAGCTGAATTCACCAATCTTGTCTAACTTAAGATGGTTCCCTCATCGGCGGGTTTCGCGCGCCTGTCACTGATGACAGTGACCGGCGTGGTAAAGGCTACTATCGCAATGGCGGTGGGCAGTCGAGGACGGCACTTAAAGATAGCTTTATGAGTGGCGGCCGAGGCGTGTAGAACGGACATAGAACAGAAGATTCATAACCAGGATGGAGAACCGTTTTCGGTCATTACACATGTACGCATCCAATAGGTGCGCTCGACCATCTTGACTTTATTCAGAGAAGTATGAAATTGGTAAGACAGGTAGAGCCTTTATACAAAATAATTTAAGTAAAATATAGTTACGCTTCACAGCCACTTAAATCTCAAATGCTTCCGAAGCATGTGAGATAGATAATTTTGCCAGAAATAGAGCATGTTTATTAGTGTGACGCGACTCATTATTATAGCCGGTAGAGGTGTTTTGTGTTTATCAAAAAACAATTCAGTCAGTGCCAGTATATTTTTCTTACAGTGACCTACCTCTAAATAAGACAAAATATTACGTTTTTGTACTATTCCTCGTAAAATGTTGCATTTAATCAAAATAAGGATATAAAGATTTCTGTCTGCCGTAGTACAAAATGTTGTGTGTGAGTGTAACTGAATGTATGGAAAACTTATTCTTCTCATTAAAGGGTGGCACCAAAGTAGAGTACCGCAGAATGAGCGCCCGAGCGCCACTCTGCGTTGGTTTGAGCTATCGCATTTTTGGTTACTGTGACAACGCCCTGTAAGTATGCTGTTTACTTGTATGCACAAATACTACCTCGCATCTTTCACTCCGGCATGTCGCAGTTCCCACCCTGTTGTTGGCAAATAAAGAACACCCGTGCCTACTGTTTCTTAGACTCGCCAGTTCCTTCTCAGACAACGAGCCTTACCGCACCGGAGAATCAACGAAAAGATGTTTACTGCACACCTTAGAATAGAAGCGAAGCTCAGGCGTTCTTTTACTGCCAAGCTTCTGAAGTCACTAGAAGTGCTCGAATACGTTGTACGCCAGTCTTCACGGTGTCGTAAAAAAATTTAGATCACTCACTGAGGTCATATTTGTAGAGAAAACATGGGACAGGTTAAGGTTTATATGCAAGGAAACTTCAATTATGTGATGGCTGCACGGGGCCAGAGAAAATTTGTAGGCCATAGCTTTCTGCCCTCTTAGAAGCATTATATGAAACTCTTAACATTGTTTACCGCTGATCATAGAGACCATAACGTCGTAGCAATTTATGTATGCAAAAAATAACGAACACAACATGGATCACGCGTACCGAGTGCTTAAAGTGTACAGGTTACTAACAGGTTTTGCGGAACATTGCGTATTCAAATGATTTAGAGCTTCACAAGCGCATCTTAAGTAGCACGCATTAAGTTTGCCTGATGTTCTAAGAGAAATAAACGTCCCCCATTGCCTAGATTTAGAAAAAGAGGGATAATTTAACGAGTGCTATATGAGTGAAGTTTTCATAGCTTGAAATAAATACAGAAGCTTCCAGAACATTTGTTAATCAAGTTCTTTTAAGTGTTCGACCGTTGTCCCCTATGCTTCCCAGTGCTCCAGGACAACTACATGTAACACTAAGTTCACATTTGGGGAACATTATGCACATAATATGTGCAATTTGTGTCAATACTTTACCGTTGCTAGAATAAACAAGAACATTAATACTAATTGCTGAACCAGCTTTCTGTCCCATTTTCGTGTTTAACACAAAGCTTTTGTAGGCTCTGCCTGTGACTTCGGTGAAATAAACGTTACACCTTTTTCATAATTATAGAAAACAAGAAACAGGTTATGCCTGATGCGTAGGCAAAGTTCAAAGTTTGTGGGACCAATTATTGCAGCATTTCCAATAAATTACATCAACAAGCACTCCCGGCATCATGCATTAAGTGTATCAGCATCGGAGACTGCGCGTGTTGGTGCTTATTTCACTTGATTTCATTTGTTCAATCTCGAGGCGACACAGACATTACAGTGTGGAGTGTAAGTAAGGCAAAAAAATGTGTCATTCTCGCCGGAATGGCGAATAATCAATTGCAATAGCCGATTAGTAGACATCTATATGATACAATCTATATGATAGTTTTATCGGCCGCATAAACTTCTAAACATTCGCTTACTAACTAAATTAACAAGCGTGATGTCACGCGCGCACAAGCAAACACGAGTACATCTCACTCGATGACCACGCACACTCGCTGTCAAAACGCTGGAGTGAGGAACCTTGGCGTAGCAGCAGTGAGAGAATTGACCTTCATGCTGCCATTCGTGTCCACGCGAACTAAGCGACGAGAACACAGCGCATATGAAGCTATCAGCACTCCGTGGACTCTGTCCACATCACAGATCGCTTTCTAAATAGGGCGTGCGCCGCCGCGCCGTACGCAGCCGCTTCCGGAGTAGAACAAACCTTTTCATCGCTCCCCGCCCCCCGGTGCCTGGCGCGCGATGGAAGACGGCGCGCTACCTCCTCGCTTTCCTCCCTTGAGTGCGCGCAATTGAGTCACCATCACGGTGTAAGAATACTTAGGTGTTGACACTGCGCGCGCGCGAGCGTCCAGAATATGTTCGGCAGCGCGCCGGAGCACCCAGTAGCTCTGCTGCTCGCAGATAGATGGCGCCGCGGTCAGCGGTCCCAGCTTAGTGGCGCCGGCGGCTTCACATTCCTCTGCCTACCCTAAATTTTCGTCCATAGTGGAGTGAGTATAACTCAAAGCGCGCAGGAAATTCGTTATTTCAGATTAACGTAATAAGTGTACCAGGCTTAAAGGGACCCTGAAACGATTTTGACGACTTTGTACAAACGTACTGAGTCGATAGAGTAGGTCCTTCTGATCATTAATTGACCCATCTAAGCGCTCTCCGTAAAGCGTGTAATTTATTATAAGGTTTTAAAAATGTGCTTCGCTACCGATTGCAGCACGCCAAGCGGCTATTTTTTTTTGCCCAGATGACGTGATTTGCCCAGAATACGTCACTGGGGCAGCTATCCGATTGGCTGCCCAGGCCGCGTCATCGATTATTTTTCCAACATTATGGTGAACAAATGTTGTTCGTAATAGTTTAGATGTTAGTTAATTTGTTTCTATAAAAAGAAACTAACAGAAAGAGAATGCACAAGGACATGTATCACTACACAAAAAAGCACTTCCGGCCCACAGCAAGTGTCGTCTGCTTGTGTCACAACGTGCTCCGTGTTGACGAGAGCCGCACGGTCAGTGTTGGTGTTGTTGGTCTTGTTCTATCTTTTCGCAAGCACCATGGTTCGCCCTTGCGTAGTGGGCTGCAAACGTAGCGATCGGCGACATGCCAAGCTGCGACATCGTGCCCCGCTGCAAGGCAGCAGACGAGCGGAGTCGCTGCAGCGCATCGACTGACGGTATCCAAACGGCGCCAGCATCTACGCGTTTGCGGCCGTCACTTCACGTCGAAGGATTGCCTCAATAGAATTTAGCTTTTCCGGTATTCAGGTGAACGCAAGCGTAAGTGTACTGGCCGTTTTACCACGTTTTACGTGATGTACGGAGGGGCAAATGTGAACTGCTTATTGAGGGGCTTTAGAACTGCTTGCACGGTGCAGCCACCTGGCGGCACAAAGCTCAACCAAACACGCACAGCTAATATAGCAGTAACCAAGTTTTTTCTACTTTGCTACTGGCTCAAATTTTTGACAGGAGCATAATCTTGAACACGTTGTCATGTTTAAAATGTTTTACACTTGGTTACAGCAATATTAGCTCTGTTTTTGGCTGGTTAAGCTCTGCACCACCAGATGGCTGGACCGCGCATGCCGATCAGGCCGCTCACGTACGTCTACGAAGCTCCTTCATCACAGCGGTATGGAAGGGCTTTAGTTTACGCCTCTGGCTATCCGTCAAATCACCCAGCTCGCCTGTGGTTACCGGAATACTGGACGCCCTCGGCGCTGCGACAGAACGCTCGCAACGCACGCTGCTTGATCGCTCTCGCTGGGGATCGACGGCCGGGCGGCTAGCGGAGAGGTTGGCGAGCCTTCACGCGCTGGCTCCAAGACAACCGGAAATAGACAACCTACGTCACAACATGACGTAGAGCCAGCGCAGACGGAGCTTAGCTCCGATCACTCGGTGAGCGAGTTGAGGAGGAAATGCATGGCTAGGGAGGAGGGTAACTTGTAATCGTTCGTAGCTCTCTTAATATGAGACGCTTCACTTAAATTGTGACGCGAATGTTTTACTGTAGCTGCACCCTACGCGTCTACAAAATTTGTCCGAACCGTTTCAGGGACCCTTTAATGCTTCGCTAACATGAAAGTATCTTACGCAGGGCGTGAATGACGTGAACAGGGATCGATCGGGCCGCACTCAAAGCCCATTCAAGTTCCACTCGCGCGCACAGTTTGTGTCGTCTGGTCCAGCCGTTCATTTCAGCATATAAAATAAGAGCGTTAGCCCGTGGGCCAACCATCGATCAAACGAAAATAGTGACTTCAAAACGGTGCGGCCACACATACAAGCAGCGGTAGCACACGCCTTGCTGCCGGGACTGGAACCGCATTCCACAGCGCCCTCTACGATGGCGCCGACCGAGCTGTAAAAACACGCTGTAACCGAGCCGAACATAATCTGGCCGCGAGCGGGCAGCACTTTCGCGCGCGTTCGAGCGAGAGTGTCAGCACCTCTCTTTATTGTTCTTCACCGTGGCCACCATCGTCTGCGCACCCTCGCACGCTTTCACTCGTATATACCACATACGGCGCACAGCGATGCCATCGCCCTTTGTTTTTGTACGGAGCTAAGGTCCCTGCATTTTTCGAAGGTAGCGCAAACTCCTCCTCTCCGCGCCGTTTCCTCCTCGCCCCTCCCTCTCGGCCGCCATTAGTGAGCGAAGCGCGCGGACGCTACCACCCGCTTCATATCGAATCGCACGGCTGTTCGTACGTAAGATATATACGTATGATATGTAGCACCTTCAATAATTAGTAGAATCTGCGTCGCTCAGACGAGGAAAACGAAAGGTAGAACAAGTTAAACACAATCTCAAGCAGTCTTTACTACTGCTGATTGTTTCTCGGAATCGAATGGTGTTCTGTTTACCTGACGCATTTACGAAAACGAAGAGGTACATCAAACTATGCACATACAACACGGCGGAGACATTTATGTGCTAAATACCCCCGACGTATTTTTTTTATTTCCGAAATGCATCCGCGCGCTTTCTTTCTCCCTCAGTTAATGCCTTGGTTACCATGTGTGAGTGCGCTTTCTGCGTTTTGCTCTTTAATTGGTGACTTTTCCATACTGTTCACTTTATGAGAAATCATGCTGGTATTCGTATTGCCAAAATGCGCCCTTTTGTTCGCCGCAGAGCACGACCTGGGACTTTCCTTTTTTTTTGTTTTACTCAGTCGTTGGCTGATGGTGAACTCGCGAACGCACCCACGTTCCCGCGTTCATCACTAACTGGACGCGAACAGCGATCAGAACCTCCCTCAGTAATGACCTCCCTCGGTGGCAGTCAAATTTCTCTCTTCCAATAAGGCGGAGCCATATCGCTCGCCGTTTGAGGCTTCGTTTGCCACGAGGAACCGCAAAAAGCTGCCCTACGGAGCATCACAGTGACGCCGACGGTGACCCGAACGACAGAAATGCACTTGGAGTGTCCATTTAACTGCTACCGGAATAATAAACAAGACTAACAAAGCAGCACATGGTCACAGACAGCAGACATTAAGAGTAAGCTTTACCTCGGGGGATACTATCTAAATATATGAGAAAGCAGAAAACATTTGTCTCCGCAATCACTGCGCCAAATTTGATGAAGTTTGTTGCATTTAAAGGAACAAGTTAAAATCTAGTGATTGCTGATAGCGAAGTTTCGATTTAGGCTGTCAAGTTTAAATAAATATTGTTGAAATCCGCAAATTGTCAGAAAACAACACCATGGTATTTACAGCTCTGTAATACAGCTGAACTCGCTTACACCAAACTCGCAAAAAATAAAATGCTGTCAATTGTAAGCAAGTTGTAAATCTGGTGCATTTACCTTTACCACAAAATGGTGATTAGGTGTGGGCAGAAACAGACTTGCCATGTTTGACATACAGTAGACCATCTGTCTTTATAAACAGTATCATCTGCCATTATAAACGCTATTAGCACATAAGTATAGTATCACCGTATTCCTCAGACAACGTACATTCGAACAATACACATATTTTTCGCCCAAATGCACTAAGTATTAATATTTTTGCGATTGAATGCGGCCATAAGGCAGAATCACATTGGGGATTTGTTCACAGTTCAAAGCGAAATACCCGCCGCGGTTGCTCAGTGGCTATGGTGTTGGGCTGCTGAGCACGAGGTCGCGGGATCGAATCCCGGCCACGGCGGCCGCATTTCGATGGGGGCGAATTGCGAAAACACCCGTGTACTTAGATTTAGGTGCAAGTTAAAGAACCCCAGGTGGTCCAAATTTCCGGAGTCCCCCACTACGGCGTGCCTCATAATCAGAACTGGTTTAGGCACGTAAAACCCCATAATTTAATTTAATTTCTTACAAATCGAAATCTAAATGAATCTTCAGGACTAAGCACCTTTCAGCGGTAAATGGAGGCACTTGAATCTCCGAACGTCAGACTATCTTGTCCGATAGTTATTTTCCTTGAATGTGGCAGATTGAATAAGTAATTAACGTTTAGAGTTATCCCTAGGCATGGTCAGATGTAGTTTCATGGGTGCCGCCATTTTGATTTAAATACCTGTGTGAGAGCACGGACAACTTATTTCTGAAACCGAAACTCAGTCACTTTTCCCGCTAGATGTGCCTGAGGAGCGAAAACTCTTTGTTTTTATCAAAAATTGAGTCATTTCAAGCGACTAGCTCGACAATAATGCCGTCTTAAAACACATACTTCAATTTACATCAATCGTGTGCTATTTTAAAGAAGTTGCCGCCGGGGTGGCTAAGTCGGCTAAGGCGCTGCTGAGCACGAGGTCGCAAGATTGAATCCTGGCCGCGGCGGCCACATTTCGATGGAGGCGAAATGCAAAAAAAAAAGAAAAAAACGTCCGTGTGCTTATGTTGTAGTGCGCGTTAAAGAACTCCAGGTGGCCAAAATTAATCCGGAGCCCTCCACTCACGCGTGCCTCATAATTCAGAATTGGTTTTGGCACGTAATAGCCCAAAAATACGACGCGTTGCTGTGACTGTGACTACCATAGCGCTGCCTATCGGCGCTCGTTAATGACACGTTGCAGTAGTTCGCTTCACCTCTATTCAATGTCGGCACCATCCCTGTCAACAAACATATTCTACTCGGCGCATTTCAAGCATGGAGTGGCGCCTGACGGCGGCAAGAAAAAAAAAACATATCGCCGAGAACAAAGTCGCTCCCTCACCAGAACAGGAATTGGCCTTCCTGGTGCAGTATTCGGCCACAACCTTCCCATGACTCTAATAATTAATCCATGGCCCTCAGTCCCCAGTGGCCGTGAAGCAACTGAGCAAGGCGGCGGTCAGACCTGCGACGCTGTAGAGGGTGCTAAGAATCTCTGGGTCCGGACAGGCCGCCACTGGAAACTGACCCTGGCAACGTTTAACACGCGCACCCTATCAAGTGAGGCTAACTTAGCACGGCTATTTGAAGAATTATCAGGTATTGCGTGGGATATAATTGGCCTTGGTGAGGTTAGGAGAGCTGGTGAGGCTTATACAGTGCTGACTAACGGCCACGTCCTCTGCTACAGATGTCTTCCAGATAAGCGAGAATATGGAGTAGGATTCCTAATCCATAAAGACATGGCGGGTACCATTGATGAATTCTACAGCATTAATGGGAGGGTAGCAGTCGTCGTAATTATGCTGAATCGAAGGTATAGAATGAAGGTAGTACAAGCCTACAGCCCAATCTCCAGTCACGACGATGAAGAAATAGAACAGTTTTATGAAGATGTTGAATTAGCAATGAGAAAGGTGAAAACACAGTATACTGTACTCATGGGAGACTTCAATGCAAAAGTAGGGAAAAAGCAGGCTGGTGAGCAAGCAATTGGCAACTACGGCATCCGTTCAAGGAACACTAGAGGAAAGATGTTGGTAGGATTCGCGGAAAGGAATAGGCTCCGAATAATGAATTCTTCAGGAAGCGCAACAACAGGAACTGGACCTGAAAAAGCCATAATGGAGAAACAAGGAAGGGAAGATTCCATACTCTCTGCCTATCACAAGCATAATACAGGATATAGAAGTGTTAGGTAAGGTTAAGTGCAGTGACCATAGGTTAGTGAGGTCTAAGATTTCTCTCAATTTGAAGATTGCAAGAATAAAGTTAGTCTTGAAGAAACAGGTCAACCTAGACACAGTAAGGGTAAAAGCAGACCAATTCAGGCTGGTGCTCGCAAACAAATATGCAGCTTTAGAACAGGAAGATGAAGACAACATAGGGGTAATGAATGAAACCGCAACCAGGCTGATCTCAGAAGCAGCTATTGAAGTGGGAGGTAAGGGACCAAGGCAAGCAATAGGTAAGCTCTCCCAAGAAACAAAGGACCTAATAAAGAAACGGAAAAACATGAAACTTTCAACCTCGACAGATCAGATAGAATTCGCTGAACTGTCGAAACTGATCAATTGCTATATATATTGAAAACCTGTTTGTTTCACATTACTTGTATGTCTCTCTCTAAATACTATTGTAGTGCTTCTGTTTGTGAGTATACCTGTGCAAAAGCTTTTCTGTATTACTGGTTATGTTTTGTTCCGCCCTACGTAATGCATTTATGGCGATGTAGGCACTCTGTAAGTAAATAAAATAAATAAAAAGAAAATAAGGGATATCTGCAATTATAACATGGAAAAGATTGAGGACTCAGTAAAATATGCACGCAGCGTGAAATCACTGAAAAAAAAAAACGTGGCATAAGACAAGGAAAAACGTGTGCTCTAAAAGATAAGCCGAGTAATATCATCAGCAATTTCGATGACATAGTAAAACAGCGGAAGAATTCTATACTGACCTATACAGTACCCGGAGCAGCCAAGCTACTTTCATTCGAAGTAGTGATGAACAGGATACAGAGGCTCCTTAAATAATTAGTGATGAAGTTAGAAGGGCCTTGCAAGACATGATCAGGGGAAAAGCTACTGGAAAGATGGACTACCAGTCGATTTAATAAAAGATGCTTGAAAAGCTTGAAAAGCTTGCGGCTCTTTATACGCAATGCCTCACGACTTCAAATGTACCTGAAAGCTGGAAGAATGCCAACATTAAACTCATTCATAAGAAGGGAGACGTTAAAGAATTGAAGAATTATAGACCAGTTACCTTTCTTTCGGTATTGTATAAAATATTCACCAAGATAATTTCAAATAGAGTCAGGGCAACACTTGACTTCTGTCAACCAAGAGAATAGGCTAGCTTCAGGAAGGGATATTCTACGATGGATCATATCCATGTCATAAATCAGGTTATAGAGAAATCTGCAGAGTACAACCAACCTCTCTATATGGCTTTCATAGATTATGAAAAAGCATTTGATTCAGTACAGATACCAGCACTCATCGAGGCATTGCGTAATCAAGGAGTACAGGAGGCATACGTGAATATCTTGGCAAATATCTGCAAGGATTGCACATCAACTTTGGTTCTCCACAAGAAAACTAGAAAGATACCTATCAAGAAAGGGGTCAGACAAGAAGACACAATCTCGCCAATGCTATTCACTGCATGCTTAGAAGTATTCAAGCTCTTAGACTGCGAAGACTTAGGAGTGAGGATCAATGGCGAATACTTCAGCAACCACTGATTTGCAGGTGACATTGTCCTATTCAGCAATAACGGGGACGAATTACAGCAAATGATTGAGGGCCTTAACCGAGAAAGTGTAGGAGTTGGGTTGAAGATTAATATGCAGAAGACAAAAATAATGTTCAATAGCCTCGCAAGAGAACAAGAATTAGAGTCTGTAAAGGAGTATGTTTATCTAGGTGAGTTACTCACAGGGAACCCTGATCATGAGAAAGAAATTTACAGGAGAATAAAATTGGGTTGGAGTGCAAACGGCAAGCATGGCCAATTCATGAATGGGAGCTTACCACTGCCATTGAAAAGAAAAGTGTACAATCATTGCATTCTACCGATGCTAACATATGGGGCAGAAACTTGAAAGTTAACAAAGAAGCTGGATAACAAGTTAAGAACCGCACAAAGAGCGATAGAACGGAAAATGTTAGGCCTAAAGTTAAGAGACAGGAAGAGAGTGGTGTGGATCGGAGAAGAAACTGGGATAGCTGATATTCTAGTTGACTTTAAGCGGAACAAATGGAGCTGGGCAGGTCATGTAATGCGTAGGATGGATAACCGGTGCACCATTAGAGTCACAAAATCGATACCAAGAGAAGGGAAGCGCTGTCGAGGACGGCAGAAAACTAGGTGGGGTGATGAAGTTAGGAAATTTGCAGGCGCAAGTTGGAATACGCTAGCGCAAGACACGGGTACTTGGAGATCACAGGGAGAGGCCTTCGTCCTGCGTGGACATGAATAGGCTGCTGCTGCTGATGATGATGATCACAATTCCGCAAATTGCATCTAATTATTGATGCCTCCCGACCAGACGGGTTGCCGTCAAAACCTCGACTTCATTAACCTACACCGGGCCTACGGCCGACCCGTCATCACCGAGATTAGCCAGTACATTTCAGTGACAAGCAGAGCTGCATTCAAAGATGCCTCCCGAACAGACGGGCTTCCATAGGAACCTCAACTTCAATAGTACATTTAAAACGGACAAAATTGATTATTATACAAGGCTCTTAAATAAATCACTAATATGTGAGTAGAAATTTGGCAAGACCCCTGTAAACAACGTAACAAATCCACGTCAAATATAAACCGATATACCGAATTTGTCCGCTTTGGATGCTCTAACAAATGCAGTTTACAGAACTGCGATATCAGTTCTTGGTGCAAGGCTACGAATTAGTAAACTTCTTGCTTCAATTTTTTTTTCAAGGTTACCAATATTTGAAAATACATGTTAAAAAAACTCAGACCTAAACTCGAAATGCTACTTCAAAAAGTCACTAGAATGTAATGTTTTCTCTGAAATGCCACAAATTTAATTAAAATCGGCCTGGTGGTTATCTCAAAAAAGCGTTTATGCGTTTTACATGTATTTGAATAGGCGGCATCAGAGTTGGGCCCGTGCTAAATAAACCATGCTATTAACGCGCCATGATCAGTGATGCTGACAATGGAGAAGGGATGGCGATTCCCCGCTTGACTTGTTTATTAAATGAAAGCTTCAAAGTACACGTTGCTCTTACACTGCGGCACCCCAACCTTCCTTTGACGATCAGTGCGGGCTGCCAGGCGAAAAGAGAGACAGTTTGAAATGGCTATTAGTGTACAATTTATTTTGTGTAATAGGCATAGGCGAAACATACGACGTCTAGTAACTAGGATCGGTAGATCAAGTTCTCGTGTTATGCCAAATACACTAGCTACGTTAGGAATATTTAGAATGGTTAAACGTATCCGAACGCGTTTGGTCAGATTCTAAAGAATTAGGTTAGCGAGCAGGTGTAAGGGTCCCATAATGATGAAGCGTACTTGAGCTTAGATTGAACGAGTGCGTAGGAGGCCGTGACGGTGGCCGACAAGCCGTGCCGTCGTTCCTGCTCAGATGGGCGAAGGCGGCGAGCCGAGCGGCAGCTGCGACAACTAGCGTCTAGGCTTTCAGAACAACGCTGTGCGTGCCGAGCTTACGCCTCGGGCACACGCTGCGCATCTTTATTTTATTGCGATAGCAATTATAGGGACACTCAACGAGGATTTCTGCCGTCGTCGCCGTCGCCGTGAGGTCGCGTATGACGCCAACGGCGATGATGAAATCGTCGCCGCACGCCGGACAATGTATGTGCGAGTGAAAGGTAGCGAGGGACGCGCGCTTTTTCACGGGGAGCGAACGCACGGCAGAGAACAAACGCGCGTTCTGCTCCCTGAAGGGCTGCAGAATTAAGCGTCTCTTTTCTCCTTTACAATCAATATATATATATATAGAGAGAGAGAGCAAACGCGACTTCTTCCGTCGCGCGAAAGGCCGTGGGGGGGACGGGAGGGAGGGGAGGTGACGCTCAGCTGCGGCACCAAATGCGTATTTATATAAAAACGTTGCGAGGCGGGAACGTGGTAAATACTTCCGACGCTGCTCGACGAGTTTCCCGTTCTGATCTTGTCGAAAACCTCCGAGCCGCCCCCAGAGGCCCTGGCAACAGTCACCAAGGAGACGCTGCTAGCGCGCGGTGGAATCGGACGTGCTGCGCTTCGGCTCCGCCAATATTTGCCAAGAACCGCGGAAATTTCGATGTCACCCTTCTGAAAGTGTTGCGACCTTCCTCCTAACATAAAGAGGAACCTGTGGATACTGATCGGACGCAGGTGGGCCAAAATTTGTGCAGTTTTCGCCCAACTTGTCTTTTCGCCACGCCGCGGAACGCTAACCCGCGTTAAGGTTAGCGTCGACTCCGGCGGTACGGGGCTTTCTCCGAAGACTCCGTACGATGGCGGCCGCTAACCAGCGCGGCTACGACCCAGTCGCCGTGGCCTGGACTCAAGTTGATGTGCAACAGGCTGCTACCACCGAAAATGGACTTTCAAATATAGAAGATGAAGGCCTTTTCCAGCTCGTGAATCTACGACGGAAAGCTGCCCAGCGCAAGATGGCATCAAAGGGCGACGTCCCAGCTGCGCCGCTGATGTCAAAGCCGGCTGCCGGGAATCCCAGCGGCCTCGTCTCCAACGGCAGTGCTCGCGCTGCACAGCCGAGGAGCAAGACGGCTACGTGGCGCCCACGCGACACTCCCAAGATGAGCGCAGCTGATATCATCGTGGTGTCAAAGCCTCGTGAAACACTGCACCTGAAGACGGTATTCCAGACTGGAGATCTGAGTGCCGCCACCGCCCAGTACGTTGGCGGCGAAGCTGGCACAACCCTGAACGTCTGGCCAGTATGGACGCAGAACTTGATTTTCTGCGGGACGCAACATGTGGAGGCCGCAGACAAACTGGCTCGTGATTTCAACCTCAACGTGGGATCTGGCTCCGTTCCTCTCCGGGGCCATGTCAAACTCAACGGAGAAGTGTGTCGAGGCGTCATCCCCGTGCGGGCGGACGAGACAACGACATCACTTAAAGGCAAGGTGGTGTGGCGCGAGGGTGATCTGGCCTTCGTGCGAAAGCTTGGAACATCTAATGTGGCGGTGCTCACTTTCGTGGGCCGGAGAGTGCCCCGCCACGTACACTACAACTGTGAATGCGCAGTTGTTAGAGAATATAAGAGCACCGTCCCAGCCTGCTACCAGTGTGGAACCATCGGTCACCGGATAGACAATTGCCCGCATCCGGATGTGGCAAGGTGTGGCTATTGTGGCCAGAGAGTAGGCGCCTCTGAGCAGGGCCTAGCTGAACACGAGTGTACCCCTTCGTGCATGGTCTGTGCGGAGGCCCACCTCACCGGCTCAGCAAACTGCAAGGGAAAGTTCCGCCGACTTCAACGTCCACGAACCCAGCAACAAGGGGCCCCCAGCAACAAGACGACCAAGCCTACCGACAACGGAGGTGCGTCATCGGGCAAGTCCGGAAAGGCCACCGGGCCTGCTACCGGAAACAAGGCTGCAAGGGAAAATTCCGGCGGAAACAAGACGTCATCTGCTAAGGAGAATAAGAACAGGAAGACATCCGGGCAAAGTGGCAAGCCGCCAGCTTTCCAGGAAGGGGACTTCCCGCCACTTGGCAACAGCAAAGCGGCCATAACATCCAAGGTGAACAACTGGGCGGAGATCGCCTCCACCCCCTCTTCCTCCCCCTCGCCCCTAGAACTTGAGCTGAAGAAGGAAATAGCCTTTCTCCGAACTCAAAATGAACAGCTAGAACAAAAAGTCATTGCACTCCAAAACGTTAGGGCAGAGCCGCCTTTTCCAGGAACTCTGGATAGTGGTGACGAATCGGTCTCATTGTGCTCAGGCATGGGACCGGTGACGTATGGCCCCCTAAACAGTAACTTGGAAAGCCGCATGACGGCTCTCGAGAAAAGTCTCGCCGACCAGATGGCACCGCTGCCAACAATGATCGCTCAGATCATGCAGGCACAAATACAACAGCTGGTCACTACGCTCACTCAGCAAATCACCGCTGCGGTGACCCAAAACATAAAGTCCTGGATTCAGGCTAGTCTTGTTAGGCTAGTCTTGTCAGGCTTGTTTAGGCGGGCTGGACCCATAAAGGAGCTGGGACCCCTCCAAAGTTAGCCGCAATATTGATGAGGATGATACCGAAGCCGTCCCGCTCGTTACTGCCGTTCAAACAGCGGTGAGCCAGCCAGCTTCTACTAGTGCTAATCATGGCGCAGAGAACTAGACAAAAGCGTGCCAAACCAAGACAGGAACCACTTCCGATCGTACAGTGGAATTGTAGGGGCTTTAAGAATCCTGCTAAGCGTGCTAATTTTCGTCTCTACGTAGAAACATTGCATTTTCTAACACCCATCGTGGCTCTGCCGGAGCGCGGGGCCTCAGCAAAAATTTCAGGGTACAATACATTTCAGCGAGATACATCTACTTGCATCCTTGTACACAAAGCGTACACAGCACAAGAAGTAGACCTCGACCTACAGATAACATATTCGTACACCATGGTTTCAGTGTTACCCCTGCGACGCTCTGACCCACAAGTACATATCCTTAACATATATTGTCCGCCCAAGCTAAAATACATAACTTTTGCAGACATCTTCAGCCGGGCACTGAAGATAGCGGGTCGAGACCCCTTACTCATTGTGGGCGACTTCAATGCTCCCAGTAAGGTATGGTGTTACAAAAAGGAGGAGGTGCGCGGTAGGAAGCTAGCGGAGCTCATCTGCACGCTAGGTATAACCCTCCAGACCGACCCAGCACAGCCAACACGTCTAGGAAATCCGTGACACGGGACACGTGTCCCGATCTCACGCTTTCCAAACACATACAACACGTTGAGTGGTACAATACCGAAGACACGCTAGGAAGCGATCACTGCATCCTTAATACTTTAATTCATACCCGGCCCCTAAAAAGACCACTAACTCAGGCCAAACTGCCAGACTGGACTGCTTTCCGTAAGTCCCTGCCGTAGACCAGTCCTCTTGAAGATGGCTACAGTTCTGGGGCTCAAAATCTCATGACAACACTACATAAACACGAGACTTGCATACAGACTGCGGAGGACTGCCCCAGCGGTGGATAATCATTTACTCCATCTCTGGCAAGCTCGTCGCAGTCTTACGAAACGATGGAAACGACAAAAACACAACAGAACGCTGAAAAGACGTATAACAGATCTGACCCAGCGGGCTGCCCAGTATGCCTCTCAGTTAGCCGATTCAAACTGGATAGAGCGATGCAACACGGCAGCCCGACAGATGTCGGGGAAGAATACATGGATGCTCTTCCGCAGCTTCATCGATCCCGCTCAATCACGAGGAGAAACACAGAAACACTTACAACGCGCTTTACACAATTTTTAGGGCACAACAACACAGCTGGCAGAGACCTTAAGGGACAAGTATCTCTTCACCATACAGGACCCTCGAGGTCAGGAATATCTCTATGCAGGCAGAGATAAGATGGATCATCCGTTCCAACTCTACGACCTCAAGGCGGCCTTAGCCAAAATGAAGAGAGGGACTGCGCTCGGTCGGGACAAGGTCACAGTGAAACTGCTGGCCAACCTCCCCGATCACACGTATGAAGCACTTCTGAACTACATTAATGCGATATGGAAAGGGGAGACTCCCGTCCCCCTCGATTGGAAAACGTCACTTGTCACTTTCATTCCTAAAGCAGGGAAGGAAATAAATGCGGACAACCTGAGACCTATCTCGCTCACATCGTGTGTGGGCAAACTAATGGAGGCGATGGTGCGAGATAGGCTCTCCGAATATTTGGAAAATCGTAACACTTTTGCAGACACCATGTTCGGCTTCCGCCCACACAAGTCGGCACACGACATATTACAACTCAATCATGACATACTACAGCCGACGGAGCACCCTCACAACAACAAGGTTGTCCTGACCTTAGATCTGAAGGGAGCTTTCGACAACATTAAACACAGCACTATCTTAGCACACCTGAGCGAAACCCACTGTGGCACAAACACATTCACTTATATCAAGGATTTCTTGATGGATCGAGCCGCACTCGTCAGAATCCAAGACACTGAATATGGACCTTACAGAATGGATACTAGGGGGACGCCACAAGGCGCTGTACTTTCCCATCTACTCTTTAACCTTGCGATGGTACATCTTCCGGCCCAGCTACATGGTATCGAAGGCGTGCGGCACGCGCTGTACGCTGATGATATTACCATTTGGGCCACAGAGGGAAATACAGGGCACATGGACGAATACCTGCAAGCAGCCGCTCACGTAGTGGATCGCTACGCAGAGCGCTGCGACCTCCAGTGTGCACCAAACAAATCAGAATTTGCGCACCTTAGACCATCGCCTAAGGACACTACAGAAATACGCCTCTCTTTGGCTGGTGGCCCCATACACGAGGCCAAGGAGATCCGAATTCTCGGACTCTTTATTCACAATCAAAGAAGAGTCGACACAACACTAGAAAAGCTCCGCAAGGTTGGGGACCAAGAGGGCCGAATGGTCCGACGTGTGTCCAACAAGAGAGGGGGATTACGAAGCAAGGAAGCTGTGCGGCTAGCTCATGCATTCGTAACCAGCCGAATTCTATATTCGGTCCCCTATCTCCATCTGCGGAAGCATGATGAAGACAAAGTCGAGGTTATCCTCCACAAAGTGATGAAGAGGGCCCTTGACCTCCCTGTCACCCCTTCTAACGTGAGACTTCTGGCTTTGGGAGTGGTGAACACCTTTCAGGAGCTCAAGGAAGCCCACCTCATCAACCAATATACACGTCTAGCTCAAACAAAGTCGGGACGGCATTTGCTTGACCGGCTCCACTTGAAACATGACTTTCATATTCAGGAGCGGGTCCGAGTGCCCGAGCTCTGGAGACGCGCCGTCAGAGTTCGACCCCTCCCCACAAAAATGGATAGGGAAGACCATAGTGGTCGTCGCCAAGCGAGAGTGGACGCCTTGCAATACCACTATGGCAACAAACACGGAGTCTTCTACGTGGATGTGGCCGGTCCATGTCGTAAGGGGTGGTATACGGCAGCGGTCATACACGAGGAAAAGCAAGTATATGGACTCACTTTCAAAGTCCCGTGCTCAACACAAGCTGAAGAAGTAGCTATCGCCCTAGCTGCCTCTGATCCTCGATCTCAATATATCATAACCGACTCGCGTGAGGCTTGTCGAAATTATGAAGCTGGTTGGGTCACCCCGCTAGCGGAACGAATATTGCAGAAATATAGCAACAGGGGAATCGACCCTACCCCCGTTGCCTAGTCTGGACTCCGGGCCACCAGGGCCTAGTAGGGAATGAAGCCGCAAACACGGCGGCCCGAGCACTCATCCACCGGGCGTCCCACTTAGAACCTGAGTACCTGGAACCCGAAGGCGGCTATCTTCTTATTTTTAAAGACATCGCGACCTATTACAAGGACAGGCACCGCCAATACCCAACTCCTGCAAAGGGGCTGGGCAAGGCTGATGAACGCATTTTGTTCCGACTTTTCACTGACACTTTATTGTGCCCGGTAATCTTAAAACATTTCGATTCTTCCTTCACTGGCACGTGCCAATACTGTGGGGAGGTGGCTGACACCTACCACATGGTTTGGGCTTGCCAGCTCAACTCAGCTCTTCCCCCCAAGCCTAACCCAACCCGAGAGGAGTGGGAGGCGGCCCAGCGTGCTTGCTCAGACCTTCAGGCCCAAAAGGCCTTGGTTCAGAGGGCTAAGCTGGCGTCTGGTACCAATGGGGTCCCGGAATAGAGACTCCACCTATTGCGAAGCCCCCTAAGGGCTCCACCTATCTCTTTTGTTTTTAATAAAGGCTTTCAAGCAAGCAAGCAACAGTCACCAAAACCGCGCGCGTTCGGTGCGAACTCGGGCAAAATGGCGACGGCGTCGACAACAGTTCTGCGCGTTGCTGGTGCTGCTGCATGTCCAAGGCTATACAGCTGATAAAACTACTATCCCTACTCCGAATAGCTCTCTACTAATTTGCTATCGCACTTGATGCTTCGCCTTTCGGGCGAAACTGCAAGATTTTTTTCCTCTGTGTTTACAGCCGGAACCAAGGGCCGGCTGTGACCACCGACCATAGCATCCCCGCGTCGATGGGTGCTACAAGTGTTTTAAATAGTAAAAGATTTATTCACTAGGGAGCAAGACGGAAATTCGTTCAAAGAAGACCAACTTAACTGTTAGTTTTATTAACCACATGCTGAACATGCCTGTGCCGTGAGATGCTATTAGTTACATGAACGCCTACATATTTATATTTGTCAACGAACTCAAGAGGGGCAACCATCAGAATTATAGCTGTGAGATGAGGACTTGGTAATTTTACGAGACATCCGCAGTGTTTTAATTGTTTTTATTATTTAGTTTTATAAGCTACGTGTCGGAGCGTGTATAAATTTTAATATCAAGGTCGGACTGAAGAATGGATTGGTCTTGTGATCGCTGCAACCCTCACGAAACAAGAAATGGCAGAACAGGAAGTGCTCAGGATAAACAAATACAGTGCGTATCTTGTGCACTTATTTTGGTGGTGTTTAGTGAGTACTAGAGCACTGCACGGGCTCGGGCTTAGCCGAAAGCCCGAGCCCGGCCCGGCCCGGGTAGAGCAGTTTTTTCACGGGCTCGGGCCGGGCTCGGGCACGGCGTGTGCTTTTTGACCGGGGCCTGGGCAGGGCTCGGGTTTTTTGACGCGGGCCCGGGCCGGGCTCGGGCTTTCTGGTGGTGTGCATGTAACATGCAGCGAGCTATTCTCGGGCGTCTCAACTCTGAAAAACATGTATTTTTCGGTCTCCGGCCGGGTTCGGGCCAGTCTCGAGCCGGGCTCAGGCCGGGCTCGGGCCTAAGGTAAAGTGGTAGCGGGCCGGGCCGGGCGGGTAACGTAGATTATTTCCAGGCCCGGGCTGGGCCCGGGTCTCGCAATAAATGTTTTGATCGGGTCGGGCGGGCCGCCCAACGTAAAAACGGGCCCGGGCCGGGCTCGGGCTGAAAAAATCGACCCGTGCAGTGCTCTAGTGAGTAGTGCACAAATCACAAGACGTTATAAACGTGTTTACAGACGGCGCAGAATTCAGCCTTGTCCACTGGAATAACTATAAATGACACCAACAATAAATTCAGCGAGAATTTGCGAAACACTATGACAAATCAGTATGCGAAGTCAAATGTCTGTGTATCAAATACAGCTTTTGCAATAACTTACTTTGACCATTGAGCTTTACAAGAATCAGAAGAAATAAATTAAAAGGAAAAATCTGTACTATAACACGAAGGGAAGCGCCTTGGTATTTGAGGCTCGGTCTGGTTGAGTAAGGAAAAAAACATACGGGAACAAATATTTGCATCTACATGGGACATGTGTTTGCTGCAGCGAAAATCCGGAGTACATTCAGCACATCCTCATGGATTGTGCAGCTATTCACTCAGTGAGATCCGTAGTAACGCACACCTTCAAGAAGCGCTTGGATTTGAAGTAGACGGAATAATCAACCGGTCAGCAGTCGAGATAAGCAAGAGACGTTCAGAATATTGGTACAAAAAGAAAAGCAGTGAAGAGATAGATACGGCCGGATCCGTTACAGGCATAGGTAGCGGTACAAAGTAGATAGAGAAGTTTTGAGGAAGAGAAAAAAAATTAGGGATGCATAAAAAATGCTAGAATGAAAAGCATATACACCATACCTGAGTAAATCAAGCAGGCTAGGTGCATACTTGTCACCGCCCCGTTTCAAAGGGGAGGCCAGTAAATCATCATCATCACCGCGGCATAGGCAGCGCCGTCCGTGCGGGGGAAAAACAAGATTGAATGAATTAATTCTTTCATTAAAAAAGGGGAGGACCGAAGGTCGCTGGTGGGGGAGCAGGGACAGACGCAGAGAGGTAGACACCCACTAAATCGCGCGAGCCAGGCCGCTAGCAACGCCGAAGTGGGCTAATTTTACTAGGTGATCGGGGTTTTCGAGAATGCCATTCTGTAAAGCTTAAATATGGCAATGCCGAAAAATGTCGCTGTCATCGCGATAAATATATAACGTGGGACAGTGGAAAATGAGATGCTGCAAGTTGGATTCGCATACAGAGTGGCAGAAGGTACATACTGACGGGCCGAGGCGTCAATGCCCTTCTTTTGGTCAGCCAACGTCGGTCATTCGTGAATTCTGTCAGGGGTAGTAGCTGTGTTGGCAAGTACTTTATTTATGAATATTTCCTGGGATCGGCTGAGGGCGAGGTCCTTAAACATGTGAGCAGGAGTGAGATGTTTGAGTCTCTCCCTGTTAACGTACTTGAGGAAGCGACGTACTCGTGCCATTTCGAAATGAGAATACGGCGCCAAATCCGCATAGGGGTGGACACCAAGGTCGGGAGACCCGCGTAGGAGAGGTTGGAGACGAAAAGATAAACTGCAGATTGTAAGGCGGCAAGACCATGCGCCACCTTGTTACCTCCCCCCTGGGCCCCCACGTGTACCGACGTCCAGGCAACCCTAACGTCAATGCCATTCCTCTGCTTGCGCTGTAGAATCTGGCGGATGCGTAGAGCAATGATACCTTCCACACTGGTGTCCTCGATGTTTTTTAATGCCTCGAATGAGTCGGTGTAGATGGTGGATGGCACTGCATTGTCTTGTAAGGCGGTCCAGAGGGCCAAAAGTTCTGCCTGTGCAGGTGTCGCGTAGTTTAGTGTACAAATGTAGAGCCTGGCCTCACCGGTAGAGGGTTTGTACCAGGCCAGAGCCATGCGATCGCCATCGAGTGCGGCGTCCGTAAATATTGCGTTGGCGTCGTACTGATTGTGTCGGTGAGAGAGGCGCTGTTTGGCCGTAGTGGCCCCTGTGGCGAGTGCCGTAGACATCTTGGAGGGGTAATTGGTAGGAAAAGCAAGGATGGTGTCTTCGCCTGCAGTGTGCCGAGGTTCTATGCGGACGTGTCGGGTGCCCCATAGCAGTGTGTCCAGGCCCTGTGTCGTGAGATGCAGTGGAATATTCAGTGATGTCTGAGCATGTTTGATGATGTCGTCGATGAGTGGCAGGGGCGTTAAGCCTTGCAGTTTGCCTATATTCGTGAACTTCGGGAGACCTGTAATTATCCGAAGGATTTGTCGGTAGAGTACTTGAATGTTTTTTGGCTGTTTTTGATGGTGTTGCGACTGTGCTTCCATAGGTGATTTCACCAATTGCGATGGATCTGATGAGGGTGGTGCAGGCTGCCTGCCATGCCCCACCAAACTTGTTGGAGACGCGCTTTATTGTGTGCAAGAGCGTGTGTCATTGCTTTTTGAGCTCAGTAGTCCAAAATTGTCCCGTATTGCAACTGTGAATATGAATCCCAAGAATTTTAACGTGACCGTGGGTGGCCCTGAGTTCATGCTGACCCAACGTGAACATTATTGCCTGTTGTGGCAGGAGGACGCTTCTTCTGCCATTGACACATAGAAGTTGCGTTTTATCTGGTGCTAAGTTGAGTCCCAGTTTAGGAAGGGTGTACTCGAGTGCAATAAGGGCAGCTTGAAGTTCGGTGGCCATGTGCTCAGTGTTCCCGCCATAGTCTTGTGCTTCTGTCCAAATGGTTATGTCATCCGCATATATGGTATAGTGGGCGCTAGTGCTTGTCTCTAGTTCGCGGGCCACAGTGAGCATGACCACATTAAAAAGCAGTGGTCCCAAAATCGAACCCTGAGGGACTCCTCGATCGAGATAATAAGTGGCTGGAACGGCATTGCTGTTGCTGTGAAGTCGAATGGGTCTGGCTTCAAGACATCTTGCGATCCAGTCAATTGTTCGTTCAATTCCATTTCAATTCAATTCAATTTCAATTCAATTGTTCAAGTCAAGTGTTCGGAAAAACAAGAAGAACCAGAAAGCTCGCATTGGCGAAACCGCGGCGGCGTGGTAATTAAGAAGTAAGCGCTTCTTGCGGATGTAATGGATGAGAATTTCGCTACGTACGTATGCACATACTGCCTCTAAAAGCACGATGCGTTCAAATCGCCCGTCGCACTCGCCAGTAGCCAGCAACTCCGCTTAACAAAAGGCTCGATATAGTGTATATGCGGCCGCGCTTGTGTGTGTGTTTGTGTGTGTGTGTGTGTGTGTGTGTGTGTGTGTGTGTGTGTGTGTGTGTGTGTGTGTGTGTGTGTGTGTGTGTGTGTGTGTGTGTGTGTGTGTGTGTGTGTGTGCGTGCGTGCGTGTGCGTGTGCGTGCGCGCGTGCACTCCTGTTTCGACTCTTTGTGCGCTATATATATATTTCTGCGCCTTGTGTGCGTGTGTGTGTGTATAGATTCCAACTCGTTGGATCTGCTGCAGTTTATTTATTTGTTTGTTTACTCTGACACCAAGAGGCATTCGCCCACTTCGCCAAGCACCCTCAAAACTCGGCCGCAAGTAAGCCACAATCTGCCTCGTCCTCCTCCACTCCCTGCCGCTGAATACAAAATCATTCTTCATGTGCATGGTGGTGTCAACTGCGCTAACATACACCCAGTCTCTCTCCGTGACATCGTCATCAAGTCCACAGGCCTCTCCGCGGCTGCAACATCGCTAGATCGACTCCGGGCCAACGAGATTAACAACACAATCATCATAAGCACCCCCTGCATGGACAGAGCTGATCGCTACTTGAAGATTGCCACCCTCACCATCATGGACAAGAGCTAGGAGGTCTCCACGCACGTGGCAGACCCCAAAAATTCGTGTAGGGGCATCATCAAGCTGCCGGCCTCCCTGGTGGAGGGGAACGTGTTGGTTAAACTTCGAGACTCTAATCCAACAATCAAGATACTAGCTGCTCGAAGAATGGGCTCCACGGACTCCATCCTGGTCACTTTCGAAGGCTCAAAGGTCCCCTTCTATATTGATTACCTCCGCACAGACCTCCGCTGCCGACCATATCGGCAAAAAGTGGAGGCGTGTGCGAGGTGTCGGCAGCTTGGCCATCGTCAAGATGTCTGCCCTAATGTGACAATATGTCTCTGTCCAAAATGCGGCACGCCAGATCCTCCTGAAGACCACAGCTGCACCCCTACTTGCATCATCTGCAACGGAACACATGAGACTGGTTCATCAGAGTGCAGACTTCGTTACAAACCACGGACGCCGCCCCCCGCACCACCAGAAACTAAACTGACACTTCTGGCCAGGAACAATATCCAGGCCTCCAACCAACACCCAGGACAAGAGAAGCCGCAGAGCAACTCTGGCGCAAGAACTCTGCAACAGCGGCCCAGGTTCTAGCATCGAAGCAAGCTTGGCCTCCGCTGACTCCACGCAACGAGGAGAGACCGCCCATCAACCATACAAAGGTGAGCTGGGCAGGGGTAGTCTCCCACAATAGCAGCTCCTCACTAGATGCTGATAACTCTCTCATCAAATACTTGCTTAATCAGAACGAAATTCTCAAGGCCGAAATCAAACAGCTCAAGGCAATGCTCCACCCCCCCATCGAAATCAATGAAAGTCCTGCCGCTACTTCCAACCCACTGCCACAAAAGCTTGCGCCCACACCCACACGCCCTCCGAGAGAACGCATGGATACAGTTGCACCCACACCCATAAGCCCTCCGACAGAACAAATGGACACTGTTGCACCCACTGCTACTACTGAAGCAGCAACTCCAAGGCCACCTTCACCCCACGTGCAGCCCCCACCGGCAAAAAGGAAGAATGCCGATATAACAGACACCGACCACACCGTTGAAAACGCCATATTTGTCCTTGGTGAGCGCATGACGACCCTGGAAAACAAGGTTGTTGCCCTTGAAAATCGGCTACAAAGCAAGCTTGATTCCTTTATTTGTGAGGCATCTGCGCAGTTCTGCAGATTCCAAGAGCTAATCGAAACCTGGGGAAGACCCTCCACGACGTCACAAACTCCCATCCTTCACCACAGCGACAATAATAATGAAGCCAGCACGTAGTCTGGTGATCTGGCAGTGGAACTGCAGGGGGTTCCGCAACAAGCGCGCAAATCTTACACTATTTCTGCGGAATCTTAACGAGCTCTCTGATATTATAGCTTTGCAGGAAACACACGGGAAAGTAACTCTACCGGGATACAACACGTTTCAAGACCCTCACATAGTCAAGCCCAACACTGCCGTACTTGTAAGACAGCACCTTTCTGTTAAATGGGAGACATTCAGCGGTACTGACATCCCCCACGATTTCATCGAAATTCTACCTAAAAGCCTCAAACAACCCACCCTATACGTGTTGAATGTTTACAGCCCTCCCAATGCTCGACAACACCGCTTTGAGCACATGCTTGCTCAAGCCAAAGCTAACGCCAATAAACAGCCGCTAGTTGTAATGGGCGACTTCAATGCCCCCCTCCAAATGTGGGGCCACTCTGCATCTGCCCCTAAGGGAAGAGCTCTGTGGCAGCACATACAGAATCAAGGTTTCACCATCCACAATGACTTTACTCTTCCTACCCGGCTAGGAAATAGCGTCAGTACGGATACATCCCCCGACCTCACCCTAACTCACCGCATCACTCAGGCGACGTGGCAAAACCTCCAAAACAACTTAGGCAGCGACCATTACATCCTCGAACTCCGCGTAAATTTCAAGCACAGACCACTGGCCATGAAACCACTAAGGCTTACCAATTGGACGGAATTCAGAAAATCTCGCTCCAACACCAACGAAGAAGACATTACCGACATAGAGCAATGGGCGAACGCTTTACAAGCAGATGTAGAGGCCCATACCACCACTCTCCCGTCAGATACACCCTTGGCAACAATTGATTCGAAGCTCCTACACATGTGGGAAGCGAAGCAAGCCTTACTGAGGAAATGGCTAACAGCCCGTTACAATCACAAACTCCGAATCAGAATCGCCAAATTGGACTCTCAGATTGAAAAATACGCTATCAAATTGAGGGCACAGCAATGGACTCAGGTTTGCGAAGGAGCGCATGGTCATCTTAGCACTAAAAAGACCTGGCAATTGCTCCGGCACCTGCTCGACCCCACCACATCTAGGACGCATAATAACCACCAGATCAATAAACTGCTACATGAACATGCAGCGGACCTGCCGACAATGTTCAGTAACTTGGCTTCCAAACATATGCCCCCTCCTACGCAAATCCCCATGCCCGACTATACTGGTGAACCCAATGAGGAACTTTGCAGCGCCATCACAGAAGCGGAGGTTCGGCATGCCCTCAACCAAGTGCGAACTACCACGGCACCAGGTCCAGACTCTGTGACAAATAAGACGCTTCGCAACCTCGATGAGCAATCCATACGCAAACTCACCGAGTATTACAACCACTGTCTCGAAGAGGGCGAGATACCCCAACAATGGAAAGCAGCCAAGGTGATCTTCATTCCCAAGCCGAATAAGCCAATTCACATTGATAACTTCCGTCCCATCTCTCTCACCTCATGCATAGGGAAGATCTTGGAGCACGTAATCCACC
This sequence comes from Dermacentor silvarum, assembly GCF_013339745.2. Taxonomy (NCBI): domain Eukaryota; kingdom Metazoa; phylum Arthropoda; class Arachnida; order Ixodida; family Ixodidae; genus Dermacentor; species Dermacentor silvarum. The sequence continues at coordinate 86,159,989 of NC_051155.1, read as the reverse complement.
TACGCCTTTCCAAATACATCGAAGATCATCGCTTTTTCCCCTCGGAAATGACTGGATTTCGCAAGTCTCTTTCTTGCCAGGATGTCATGCTAAGGCTCAAACAAGATATCATTGAACCGAGCGACGCACGCGACACAAAAGCGTTGCTGGGCCTCGACCTCAAGGGAGCCTTCAATAATGTGTCCCACTTGGCCATTCTACGCGAACTTAACAGTATAAACTGTGGAGAGCGAATCTACCGTTATATATGCAGCTTCCTGACGAAGCGCACTGCAACGCTCCAATTAGGCAGCGAACAATCAGGTCAGATACGTTTAGGAAGCACTGGTACGCCCCAAGGGGCAGTACTCTCCCCCCTCCTCTTCAATTTGGCTATGCGACCTTTAGCTTTCGCTCTAAAGAAGATTCCCGACCTCAGATTCTCACTGTACGCGGACGATATTACGCTGTGGATGACCGGAGGTTCGGACGGGCACATCCAAGACACCCTCCAAGCAGCCATTGACCAGATCGAACAAGTAGGTCACGACTTGAACCTTAGGTGCTCCCCCAGCAAATCAGAGCTTCTCCTTCTGCCCCCCACGAGACGCTTCAGGACATCGCCCCCGAATATCGACCTCACAGTTGAAGGGCACTCCATACCCCAGGTAGACAGGATAAGGGTGCTAGGTCTTCACCTTCAAAGCAACCGAGCAAATCAGCGTACCTTACAAGCACTACAAACAACAGTAGATAACACGCTACGCCTCATAGGAAGGATCTCCAATAAACACGGAGGGCTTCGAGAGAAGGAACTGATTCAGCTCATCCAAGCTTTTGTCCTAAGCAAAATCACCTTCGCACTACCATATCTCTCACTCTCTAGGAAGGAAGCGGACACTGTAAACTGCTTGATCCGCAAGATACACAAAGTCGCTCTTGGTGTTCCGATTAGAGCATCCACACAGAGGGTGATGGCCACAGCCACAATCAATACCTTTGAAGAATTAACCGAAGCACATCTATCATCGCAATATCACAGACTCTCCACCACTGCAGCTGGGCGTGAGATCCTGAGACAACTTCACTACGCCCCACCACTCAACGAGAACAAGCGACATCAACTTCCTCCGAACATACACGGCCAATACCACATCCAACCTCTACCCAGAAACATGCATCCCGAATTTCACGTCGAACGCCGGAAACTTCGAGCCAAGGCGCTACAACGCAGCTATGGACAGGCAGAAGGAGTTTACTACGTGGACGCCGCAGCCTATAAAACTAAACATCGTTATGCTTTAGCGGTCGTAGACAAGCAAGGCAACACTGTTCGTTCAGCATCAGTCAGGACCACCTCAGCGGGCGACGCAGAAGAGGCCACCATTGCACTCGCATCGGGGCTACCTGATTGCGATGTCATCATCAGTGACTCGAAGACTGCTATCCGGAACTTCAGTAGCGGCTACATTACAAACCTCGCGCACTCTCTACTAGTCGCTCACCCGCCAAAAAACTACATCGCTCTCATCTGGACTCCAGCACATCAAGGACTACCAGGCAACGAAATGGCTCATGCCGCTGCTCGAGGATTCACGGACCGAGTGGACGGAAATGTGGGCCTTACCCCAGAAGCCAATGACTCCCAACAACAGACCAATAAAGACGCACTCATCACATTCCATGAAATTTCCACACATTACAAACACCAACGCCTAACGTAACCACCTCTCTCTGTGTCGAGCACGCGCCAGAGAGAAATATTGTGGCGCCAACTACAAACTCGCACTTTTCTTACCCCACGCACTTTGAACTTATTCTTTCCCGACACATACCCGGCACCCAAGTGTCGCTTCTGCCCTGTCCAAACAGCAGATCTCTTCCATATAATGTGGAAATGCCCCATCAAATATCCCCCCGCAACCTCAAACCATTAATTAGTAGCGAGGAGCTGTGGGAGACTGCCCTGCGCAGCTCCGATCCCACCCTGCAGGACCGAGTCCTGAGGTGGGCTGAGGAGGTAGCGGAGGCCTACCACAACTGGTAGGCGGACGTCTGGCAGCACAAGGTGCTAAGACTGGAGCACACAGGCCTCCCTCTCTCCCCCCCGGCCCCTCCCCTTTCTTAAAAAGGGAAATAAAAGTTCATTCTTTCATTCATTCATTATTTATTTGTTCGTGGCCTATGTTTCCGTGTATTTACAATTACACATAAACGCATAACATAAAGCTATAAGTAAAAGATCTAGCCAATTGTAAGCACGAACAGTGGCTACCGCAAACCATGAAGAATCTCCTGTTTTGAACCCATCTGTCGCCTCGGCAACATCGCATAAATTTGATAAATATTGCCAGTGACGCACTAAATAAACTCAAGGCTATTTACGAGTGTATTCATGATCGTATGGCCGACTGTGTTCCTGCTTTGTTCAATGAACTTGCGTATTATTATTCCCCGAGGTTGTAGCGTTGGCCTGCTACGGCTAAAAATTGGTGGCTTAAGTAGAGTGGTTGTGAAGTTGACGAGGAAGTAAGAGCAGCGGGCATGATCTCATATGTAGTTGGTGTCACGGCATGAATAACTCTGTAGAGAGAGACTTGGGTACCAAGACAGGGGCTTTTCTGAGACGCTAACGGGACAACAAGGGATTCAAAGGAGCACTAGAGGACCGGGCGTAAAGTGCACGTGAAGGTTTCCTTGACTGTACAAAAGTCGCTGATTTTCTTACGAGATGTAAATGCAAACGTGGGCAATGCGGCATACACACGCGGTTGGTGTATGCCGCATTGGTGTATGCCATATGGTGTCAAGTCTAGAACCACTGGCTGGTCTTGTGTAAGACGGTAGTAGTTTGTCCAGAGGCAGTGTAGGCTCTCACCAGCATAATAGGAAAAAAACTTAAAACAACGGGCTGTGTCATGGCGCCACAACTTGTAGGCGAATGTTACATAGGGCAGAGCAATGTGCAAATCGGAAACATATTCCAAAGAATATCTGGAAGGGTACGTAATAACGTTCCAAGAGACCATTGTTTTACGGATAGTACTATGTTGCGAGCTTATGGAACCTTTGAGCATGCAATAAGGATGCCGGTGGTGAATTTTGAGAAGAAAGTGCGACCACAGATGGCAAGCATTTCGCGTGGGGCTCCATGTTGCAAAATATCATTATGCAAAAGGAAATAGGCTGCATCTGTGGTGACGCGCGTTGCAAGCGCTCCCGCGATGGAGTGGCGCGGGGCGTAATCGGTGGCGACAGTGACCCGATTGCTGCCAGTGGTTGGAAAGGGACCGACCAAGTTGAAGACAAAAAAGCGAAAATACTGCCCGCGTGGGATGTCGATAGTTTTCAGGTACCCGTCAGGTAGCCTCAATTGCATATTTATCCGAGCAAGCGTGCAATTTCTGCAAGGAAGGGCACAATTCTTCGTCTTATGCCGCCTGATGAGCACCAGTTTCAGTTTGATAACAGCTTCTATGGCATAGTGAGCTCCATCAAACACGACTATTCCTGCTCGCATGGACACATGTACTACCAAGCTATGCATCTCTGAATGCCGCACGCGAGGCTAAATTCAGCTCCGATGGCATGATGGGTGGCGCGACAACGTCGTCACCGGTGCAAGTGACCCAAACATGATCGAATAAGACTCTTTCCCTGTACAGAACGATAGCAAAGTGAGGCGCGTGGGTAGCATGGTTGCAAATATGTAGGCGATAGTAAAAAGTTGTCGCAGTTTCACCTGAAAGGCGAAGCATCAATTGCGATAGCAAATTTGTAGAGAGCTATACGGAGTGATGATATTAGCTTTATCAGCTGTATAAACTTGCACATGCAGCAGCACCGGCAACACGCAGAACTGTTGTCGACGCCGTCGGCGTTTTGCCCGCGTTCGTTCAAAATGCGTGCGGCGTTGGTGACAGTTGCCGGAGCCTCTGATATAAATAGGCACTTGGTGCTGCAGCTAAACGTCGCCTCCCTTCCCTCCCCCTCCCCCCCCCCTCCCCCACGCCCTCTCGCGCGTCGGAAGAAGGCGCGTTTGCTCTACATATATGGTGATTGTAAAGGAGGAAAGAGACGCCTACTTCTGCAGCCCTTAAGCGAGCACGGCGCAAAACGCGCGTTTGTTCTCCGCCGTGCGTTCACTCCCCGTGAAAGCGCGCGCCCCTCGCGCCCTTTCACTCGCACATACAGCGTTCGGCGCGCGGCGACGTTGGCGCTGAGCCGTGCTCCCTCAAGGGCTGCAGAAGATAGCGCCAACCTTTCCCTTTCCCTCAAGAACCACTTACCACCGGCGACGATTTCATCTCCATTGACGTCATACGGAACCTCACGGCGACGGCGACGGCGACGCCGACGGCAGAAATCTGCTTTTGAGTGTCCATATAATTGCTATCGCAATAAAAAATATGAAGAAGCACTTAATTATCCCTACATGGATTGACGCGAAAACATTTCGGCCACGTCAGCAGAAGCGCGGCGACGTCCGGTGGCGCGACTGGCGGAGTCACGTGTCTCGAGCGGTCACGTCAGCAGAAACGCCGCGACCTCACATGACCAATGGTGTTCGTCTCAAAGTGCACACAACGCAAGGCCCCGTGTTCCACTTTCACCAAAGGTCGCGGATTCAAGTGTTCTAATAACTCCAGCCTAATTAACTTCGCCTTAATCAATACCAAAAGTCATGGGTCATGGGCTCGAGTGCGAATGAACTCCATCTTGATGACACCTGCCTTAATTAATTTTGACCTAATTCTCTCTGCCTTAATTAATTTTTTTTGAATTAAGTTTTCCTTAATTGACGTCGTCCACTCTCTCGAATGGCTCACTTGACTTTCTAGACCATCATAGTCATGCCAACGCCGGATTTTCTTGCTCATATGAGCCATATATTGCTTTCGCAATAATAATTGTCATCCTCATCAGCAGCCTATTTTTTGATGTCTACTGCAGAACGAAGGTCCCTCCCAGTGATATCCAATAACCCTTGTTTTGAACTAGCTTATTTCAACTTGCACCTGCAAATTTTCTAATTTCATCACCCCATCTAATTAGCTAGCATTATCGGCAGGGCTTCCTTTCCCTTGGTAACAATTCTGTAACTCTAATGGTGCACCAGTTATCTACTCTACTCATTGCATGGCCTGCCCATTTTCATTTTTTTCTCTGAATTTCAACTAGAAAATCGGTGATCCCCGTTCGTTCTCTCTGATCCACACCGCTCTGTTCCTCTCTCTTAACGTTGCGCCTCGTTTTCGTTGCATCGCTCTTTGCGCGGTCCTTAAAGGGAAACTGAACAGGTTTCCAAAAAAATCGAGTTATAAGCACTATTTTATACTTTTGAACACCCTGAACACGAAAATCGACAAGAAATTTGACATGGCGCAACCAAAAACGCGTTATTAGCAAAAAAAACTCCGAGCTACGACTGGGCGGCGCGCGGCGAATCCGGCGCGCATCGATGATTGGTGGAGCGCACCGTGACGTCAATCCATGGGTCCACGAGAGCCCGCCGCAACGTGACAGCTTCTCACCAGGTACTGCGACTGCCTTCCAGACGATTTCGCACAGTTCACTCGCTGTTATGGATAATTTTGATCAATTAGGGGTGATTGGCGTGACACCATACGCGTTTGAACCAGTGGCCCGACAAGGAGAAACATCTACGCCAAGTGCGAGCGCGATCGCCAGCGCGGAAGTTGGAATGAAGCCCGCCGGATCCGAGGACCTCATTGCGACATTTACCCGCGTTGGAAGTATCGCCTGGTACGTATTCGTAAGTTTTCTGAAGCTGTACCATGCTATATAGCCTTAGCAGTCAGAGTGAGATTGTATTATTTCATACCAAGCGTCCTTATAACAGAGAATACGGAAAGAGATACTCGTTTTATACACAGTAGAGAGACTCGTTTTGTACACAGTGCATTCTACTGTTGCTGGTTTGCAAGTAATAAAGTGCGACTGCCGAAGTGCCCTGAAGGTACAAATCGCATGAAAATTATTGTATTTGCAATATAATTTAATTCAGTGTAGATATTAGGTCCAAAGATGCATTCTGCTGTGCTGTGACCGCAACAAAGAATGCGTGCAATCATTGCGTTATTCGATCTTGCAGCGAATGCGGAGACGCACTGTCAGCACAATGCATTTTGCAGTTACCAAATTACTAAGATAACAATACAAGGTGCAGACGTGCCAGAAAAATATACGCCGCACGCAAGTGAATTTGTCTTATTTTTTCAGTATAGCTGTGTTGTTTTGTGACCCACGGTGCTATAGAAGCAGCATTCGACGCCGCGACGGCGTGCTTGGGCTGCTTGCAACGTCGTGCGAGAATTTGACGTTGCAGTGCAGTGGCACACTGCACTGCAACGTGCAGTGCAGTGATATGCAGTAAACCGCATATCTATGCGGTTTACTGTAGTTCTATTTTATGCTTTTTGGTCCTCGATTCCCGGTTGTGTTGAAACGATCAGAGGTAAAAGCCCACTCCTGTCGCTTCACGTTTTTGAACAATCCGCCACTTTCCTTAAAACAAGTGATGTAAGCACTCCACTTCGGTATCCCGAGTGCGGCTGGATGCCTGGCGTGACACTGAAACTTTATTTTAGGTGTCTTGTCTACCTGACGTATATTTCTGTTGCGACAGGTGTTCCTGCATGCACTGCAGTGCAATGGAAATAGAAGAAGAATGTTTGTGCTGCCAGGAAGTAAACGAAATTCTTGCAAGACAGAAAAAAACAAAGTGTATCACAGAAGCAAAAAGATTCAAGGATGTCTGTTTGAAAAATGTCACAGTTTCGCCCTAAGGGCGAAGCAATGAATGCGATAGCAACACAGCAATGTCATACGAAGTAAGGTGAGCGGCTTTGGTAGCAACAACACGCAGAACTGTTGTCGACGCCATCGGCGTTTTGCCCGCGTTAGCTCAAAATGCGTGCGGCGTTGGTGACTGTTGCTGGAGCCTCTGATATAAATAGGCACTTGGTGCCGCAGCTAAACGTCGCCTCCCTTCCCTCCCCCTCCCCCACGGCCTCTCGCGCGTCCGAAGAAGGCGCGTTTGCTCTACATATATGGTGATTGTAAAGGAGAAAAGAGACGCCTACTTCTGCAGCCCTTAAGCGAGCACGGCGCAGAACGCGCGTTTGTTCTCCGCCGTGCGTTCACTCCCCGTGAAAGACGCGCCCCTCGCGCCCTTTCACTCGCACATACAGCGTTCGGCGCGCGGCGACGATTTCATCTCCAAATGACGTCATACGGAACCTCACGGCGACGGCGACGGCGACGGCGACGGCGACGCCGACGGCGACGGCGACGCCGACGGCAGAAATCTGCTTTTGAGTGTCCATATAATTGCTATCGCAATAATAAAGTCGTGCTTGAAGTAGCCCTTGCCCAGCAGAATGACCCCAGGTCACAGAAAAGAGAACATGGTTACACAAACAGGTAAGAAACCTTGCGGTACTTTAATATTAGGGAATCACAGCATATTTATTTCTGCAGGCAATTGAGATTCGCTGCATATCGCCAGTTTGTTTGGATGACGTGGAAGAGGCTTGGCAGGCACCACAGACGCATCCTGCCTAGTTGTGTTCTGTGTGCCATTCACAAGAAATATCCATCGAAGAATGGAGTGTACACGGGATTCAGGCATTTCTGAGCATTTACTCAAGTAAGTGCACAAATATTTATTAAACATCACATAGTCACATTACCATAGTGAATATTTGTACTAGCACATTCATCAAAAACACCTCCGGCAACAAATGATTTCTAGGAAGAATCATTCATGCATAACAAAAGAAAGTGAAAAGTAACTTCTGACACAGCAAATCAAGGGCAATCATATCATGTCATCCATCAAATATTACACTGAACACCCGAATTCTTGAACACTGAATACCTGAATTCTCATTGAACACATGAAAAAATGTTTTCACTCCTTGTACGTTCCAAGCATGTGAGTGCATTCGTAGTGTTAAATTTTCGCTCTGCTGACTTCCTGTTTCATGGAGGAGTTTACAGCAGCGCTATTGTTCATAATTATTCATAACAAAGTGACGTTATGGCTCATACAAAAAATAATACAGAACATACAATACAGTATTAGCACTTCACATCAGATGTATGTTAATCTCTCAGCAGTCACCATTCACTTCAACACACTCTTCACATAAAAGTTTGCTGTTCAATAAGTTCCCCGTTCACACACTTGATCCATTTCAGCACATTCATTGGTTACACCGTGGCATGTTCTGTTGAATCTTGTCAGTCTTTTCTTTACTAGTTCTTCCTTTGCCACTTTTGCGAAAGCGCTGCTCAGTGGTGGTGGTGCCTTTGCATTCTTGAACGCTGACAACCGATTGCCGCCCGTCATAGCAGCATCCAGTAGCCGCTCAACATAGCCTAAGAATGTATAAAAAAATTAGCATGCTGCTGTACATATGAAACATTCTGCAACTTACGATACGTGGTTTTCTCTTTTACAGGACAGGCAACTGGTGTACCTCCTGTCGCTTTTGGAAATTTGACACGCCACCTAAGAGTACCAGCCTTTGTTGATGCCTGCTCTCTTCCGCTGTTCTCGTTGTAGTGAAGAGCCGCTAGCTGTGTTCTTAAACGAAGAAGATTCAAGTCAGGCAAATAGTCACATGCAACTTGTTCATTAAGAAAAAGGAATTAAAAAAGTATTCACCTTGCTTTCATTCCTTCGTACGAGTATTGGCAAGACTTTGGAGCAAAGTGCAAGATCAGTCCATGGAATGTTTCCAAACCATATGTTTGGAATCGCGTTGCCAGCTGTGGCATGTCTCTGAGAAGTTGCTTTGATGCAGCAATAACCTTGAGCTGTTTGAATGACTTTGACTCTAAAACAGATATGAAATGGCGTTAAATTTTTCACGGGAGAAATAGCATGAGCAACAAGGTTTTTAACTGCCTGAAATATTTATGATATTATGTCTCAAGTTTACAGTTATATCAATACAGTAAATAATTGTGGTCACTTAGGTAAAACTGAAGTAGAAAGCTTTGGGTGCAGTACCTTTATATGCTCTTACACTTCCATCTTTTAATACATCACCACACACCCGTGGCTGCTAAACATTTAAGCGAAACATACGAGCATCTTGCACAAATGTTAGCATACACAATGAACAGACTGCAATACAATGAGCAGCTTTAACGACTGTGCCACTGAACTAACCCAGTTTTTCGCAATTCTCTATGATGATGTTGAAGTGTAATAACAGCCAACATACCCTCGCTGAGCCAGGCCCTTGGCTCTATATCACCATGTGCACATGTAGGAAATAATTCATTCTCATGACTACGAATGTCTTGAATGTGATTCAAAATTGAAATCCATTTCGGAACAATGGAATCTTTGTTGCCATCACTGGATGATGCAGACCAGTACAGATGATTCACAATGCTTTTTGTCCATAGTACTAAGTCCTCACAGCCAGCCTTCTTCGATGCAGCAATAAGTTTCCTGTTTATTCCTATAAAAAAGTAGGTAATAGTTTATATGCACCTTCTAGCTATCAGTGCATAAAAATACTTCAGCAATATGCAGTTTATCCTACATAGTACCTTTTGCGACGTGCCAGACATCAAACTCGTGAATGATCTCAGATTTTTCCTTGCGCATGAAGCACTTGATCTGGGCATGTCTGTCAGTTACAATTGACTCCACTCTGATGTCTTTACTTTCCAAGAAAGTGATGCACCGCTTCAGACCCTCCAGTTCCATTTTGCAGCTTCCACCTACTTCATTAGACTGGAAATAGTGGCATTAAGATGGGTTGTCTTTCCTTGCATAACAAAAGCAGGTCACAATAAACAAATCACTTTTGCAATTTGTGAAGCAATACTAAACAAACCTGCACAAGCTCGAAGTGCAGGATCTTATTTCCCACAACGTCCAGCAGAGAGTAGGTGCCAAACTTGGCGCTGAATCCGGGCGAGTCGGCACGGCCATCACCAGCAAGCTTTACTCGTTGGGCTTGTGCTGCTTGCAAAATCAGTTCCTGTTCCTCTTTCCAAACCTAGTAACATGTTTTAGATTAGAAATCAGAGTGCAAAGTGAGTGTAAAGTTGTAATTTATGAGAACTTTTACTTACTTTGTCAACAGCAGGCCAGAGGTGAGCAGACTGCAGTTTGAAGAATGTTCTTTCACTTACAACCTGTACACCAATTGAGGTCAACATCCTGAGTGTTTCTGTTGGATTGTTTCCCGAGAATAGTATGGCAGCACAGAGCTGGAGGTTCAGAAGAGGCTGTTGCTTTACCACAGCCTGGTTAGTCCAGTAATACTTGTGGTCAGCGGGACATTCAGTCCATACCTCTACAAGTGTTCCTTGGCATCGACGATTATACATGCATGGTGCCAGACATTTCAAACAGGTCAGAAAGAGCTGCCTCAGTTGTTGCTCTTGCACAAAAAAAGTTTTCTGCTGTTGCTCTTCATCAAAATCAATTTCGCTCTCACTGTCAACTTCGGCATCTTCGAGCCTAAAGAACAAATTTTAGGAGAAATTTTGAAGTGAGAATGGCTAACATTTTACACAACTCTCATAAAGTATCAGGAACCAAGAATTTATCAAGCTGATTACGTGTCTAACATGTCAGTGTTGTACTCACTCTTCTGAAGGATTGTACTCATGCTCATCTTCCATAGTAATGGGGTCGTCATCATCACTGAATTCATCACATTGAGCAGCTTCCTCCCAATGTGTTGCTTGTTGGCTGCATTGCGTTGCAGCATCCACCATGGAAATGCCAACCTGGATGCCTGAAAAGGATTAAGAAATGTGTAGAACATATGCAAAGTCAATGGACATGTCATATATTGTTCACTAAATTCAAACAAAACTGCTGAATTATTTAATTATTTTCAGTGCAAGATGTTAGCCCATAAATATAAGAATACATAATAGCTTTAGACATACCAACAGAAACAGATTGAGGCTTTGTTTGCGTAGCACGTGTTGACAGATTTTTCTTTTCATTTGCTTGGGATGCTTTGTGGCATGTTGGTAATCGCACTTGAACAGATTTATCTGTAAGAAGGCCTGACTCGCACGTTGGCTCTGGTGATCTTTCTACAGCTTGTCCAAATTCACAAGCCGGATCTGGTGCTGCTTCATATGCCGGCTCTGCTGTGGCGTCATCCTGAAATAAATTGGCTTGTGTTGTTACAAGTGATAACGCTGAGGATTATTTCTGAGAGAAGAAATGGAAAAGCCCATCACATCATCTTTTCCGCTGCAATGACTTGGTCCAACAGATGCATCTCCAGAGAGCAACTGTCCAAGTATCTGAAACATTGTACGAAAATATGAGTTACTGACACGTACACAACAGAAACACATGGCAATCATTAAAATAAATGCTCTTTATATGTTTAAAAAAATCCAGTGAAGCCATTGATTAACCGTATAGTATGTGTATTACAACTGTGGCTTTTGTACTCGTAATTGCCATCAATGTTGCTCAAACCTATTATATTGTCACGACTAAAGAAGACAATGAAGGGATGGACACGAGCGCAAGCATCTCTCTCGCCGAAGAAGTTAAAGTTGGCGCGGACAATTATTGCTGGGCCTTCAATATAGAGCCTGTGTTTGCTGTCGCACCACCGTCGTTCTGTGTGCCGTTTTTCGCATCTTGCGACACTGGTGGAGGTGCTGGGTACTCTCTGATGCCCGGAACTCCTGTGCGGAGTGCAACGCCCAGTTCTAACCCGCAACCAGTTCCTCCAGTGGACACTCCTGTCCACCGCTACAGTCGCCGACTGCGGGGCCTCAGCCCGGAGGTAATCTTCTTGGACAACTCCCCACCAACCGGACCTCTACCTAACGATATGGCAACAGCAGGACCTTCTCAGGTGACTCTGCAGCATCCTCAGACTCCCGAGACATTCCATGGTGATGTTTACGAGGACGTCGAAGATTGGCTCGCGCAATACGAGCGAGTCGCCAAGGCGAATCGGTGGACTGCAGAAGAAAAACTCTCACGCGTCTACTTCGCTCTGGCGGACAGCGCTCGTACGTGGTACGAGAACCGGGAAGCCACACTGACTTCCTGGAATGAGTTTCGACAGCAGCTTTCCACCACCTTCGCAAACAACGATCGTCGCGATTCTGCCCACCAACTAATCGAGTCGCGCATCCAGAAACCGAATGAGAGCGTCGCCATGTTTGCGGAGGACATGACACGCCTGTTCCGCCGCGCTGACCCAGAGATGCCGGAAGCAAGGAAAATCCGCCATCTGATGCGAGGCGTCAAGGAACAACTTTTCGCCGGTCTTCTTCGCAACCCACCGACAACCGTTGCGGAATTCATCTCGGAAGCTACGTCCATCGAACGAGCACTGCAACAACGTTGCCGACCCTTCGATCGCCCAGGCAACGCCTCGAGCAACGTTTCTGCTCTGGCTGCCGGCAATGAGCTTCGTGAGCTCATCCGGGAGGTTGTTCGTGAAGAGATTCGCAACCTCCTTGTGACCCCGCAGGAGTCAGTCGGGGCTTCTGTAGCAGAGGTTGTGCGACAAGAAATCAGGCAGGCATTCTCGTTGCCCGAATCCCTACCAGACCAACGGTCTCTGAACTACGCATCGGCTGTTCATCGTCCTCCTCCAGCAGCAGCCTACAACTCACAACCAATGGCTCGTGCTTTCAACGAGCCGGCATCCCCGCCGTACAACGCGCAGCCACTGACCACGCAACCTAGTGTACCTGTGGAAACATCGGCCTACTTCCCTCCGCAGACAACTACAGCTTGGCCGCAGAGGACGCCCACAAGTCGACCATTTGTTCGCAGGACGGAAATGTGGCGCACCGTCGACCGCCGTCCTTTGTGCTTTCATTGTGGAGAAGCCGGCCACGTTTACCGCTTTTGCCCGTATCGTGACCCCGGATACCAGAGCTTTCCACCCACCTTTCCTCGAGTTCGCTTCGAAAACAGGCGCTACGGTGACGATGTTGCTCCACAAGGACATCCGTTCACTCGTCGAACCCGCTCTCCGTCACCTGCACCGAGCTCTTCGCCGCAAGGTCGCAGTTACGCCGATGTAGTCAGGGGCGGCAGGTCCCCAAGCCCTCGTCGGGGAAACTAACAGAAGCGACCTTTGGGGGGAGGTTGCCGACCGTCAAAATGCTTCAACACCCCCAACACTATCTGTGCAATCGGACAATATGCCTCTGCCGACCCCAAGGGAAGTCGTAAGTGCCGACCTCGCTGTTTTCATAGACGGACACCCAGTAACCGCGTTAGTAGATACTGGGGCCGATTTCTCAATAATTAGCCAGAAACTCTCCGATAACCTTAATAAAGTCAAGACGTCATGGACTGGTCCCCACATAAGAACGGCGGGAGGTCAATTGATGATCCCTACAGGCAAATGCACAGCCAGAATTGATATTGGTAACTCGACGTTTGTTGCAACTTTCGTTATATTGCTGGAGTGCTGCAGAGACGTGATACTGGGAATGGATTTTCTGCACGAACACGGCGCTATTATAAACATTCCGGACAGGTCGGTCACGTTTTGGATGAATGCAGATTTGGCCGTACCCTGTGTCGATCAGCGACGTGAGCATTTACGTATCTTCGAAGACGATGTGACCATCCCTCCGCACTCAAGCGCTCTTGTGCCTGTAACATGCGACTCGCCAAGGTGCTCCAGCATGATCGCCGAACAAATTCCTGGTCTGCTGTTTAGTCATGGCGTATCAGTTGCAAGAGGTGTAGTTGACATCACTCGCGGACAGACGGACGTCCTACTAACAAACTTTAGTCCTGAACGCCGGCATCTTACAAGAGGTATGGCAGTCGCGTACGTGGAAGAGCTGAATGAGGTTACCGACGTACGCGTGGAAAGATCCTGGCGTCGTCACGATAAAGCATCGGGACGATGCTTTCTTAGAAGGGAGGCAATGTCACGACTAAAGAAGACAATGAAGGGATGGACACGAGCGCAAGCATCTCTCTCGCCGAAGAAGTTAAAGTTGGCGCGGACAATTATTGCTGGGCCTTCAATATAGAGCCTGTGTTTGCTGTCGCACCACCGTCGTTCTGTGTGCCGTTTTTCGCATCTTGCGACAATATACTTGTTTATGTAGGTTCATTTGGGACCCCTAAACAATACTGTTGGTCCAGGAAGATGTTAATGTGAATCTATGTCATTGAAGTTGAATATACACTTGAATAGTACAAATCGGCCTGTGCAGTGCTGAAGAGAAATGTAAGAACATCTTCAGCTTCATAACCATTTCATTTATTGCTTTTTCATATTAACTCTTGCCAAAAGATTTAGTAATTAATAGTGACATGTGTACTTGACACGTGTACCGTTACTATCACGTGACAATAGTGAAGAAATACATACGACGGCCGAGTTGTCGCACTTTATTTCCGGCGACTGCCAGCGTTACACGGTTTGCCTGCGGAGGTGTCAACGACCACTTTTGATCGCGATCAAGCCCGATCTGGATCGAAATTCTCGACTGCGATTGGCTCCCTCTAGCAGTTTGCGCAAAGAAGCCAATCACGACCGAGAAATTCGATCCGGATCGGGCATCATCGAGATAAAAAGTGGGTCATGTGACACCTGTATAATACTCGCAACGCCCATTCTGAGGCCATTGTCAGAATTTTGGGTGACACACTCGCATGGCGAGTCCCGCGTCTGGGCCGCATTCACGAAACTTGTCCGTGTAAATTTAGGCGGTCAGTCACAGCCTCGCTTATCGTCTCCATAATCTCAAATAGCATGCGACGGACCGCCGACCACTGAGGACGCGCTCTTTGTTGTATAAATCAGAGACGTGGCGCAAAATACAGGCCCAGGTTCGGAACTCTTCGGGGAAAGCATCGCCAACGACAGAAGCGAGATTTAAGTAACAGAATGAGAAACAGACAGCGATTACCCAGAAAAACAACGTGCATTTTTTCTACATGCGGCATAAGCTCCAACATTCGACATCTTACCTCTTGCTTTCGTCTCTTCGCGAAGGCTGCTCTCGGTGGCGGCGATTCATTCCGTTTATGAGCGAAGATCGATGGCACCACGCCTGGCCTTAGTCGAGCAGATTTCACCGGAATTCCCATTGCACGCATCAGCGATAAACTCTGATGGTAATCACTGTCCCGAAAATGTTTTGAACCGAGAAGAGTGGTTCTTGAAGGCTTGAAATTACTTCGTTTCACCGCTGCGATCCACTGAGCAGCTTGTTTTTTCTGCCGTGGGAAATTGCGAAAGATAACATCGTCTCGGCCGCCGGTGCTCGTACAGCCGTAAGCAGCGCAAAAGGACGGCATGGTGACACTATATGCTTCTTCGACGGAGTTCTCCTTGCGGTAACAGTCCTTTGAATCGTAAGCCGGAAACGCAGGGTGGAGATCTTGATCAATTGCGATAAAGGCCACGGATACAACACGACTGACGCGCAAAACCTCCACACGCTTTCCGCGCGGGCGCCTGGGACCCCTATATTGACGTCATTTCCGCTACCTTTCCCCTTCCGCCGCCGCCGCGGGCTGACTCCGCGAGCCGCGGTGGGCGGAGCATAGCTGCGATTTCAATTCCTAATTACGCCGCCGCTACTTGTATGATCGAAAAACAAAACTTCGTACCAGAGATTTCAAGTGTTTGCGCTTCAGAAAAACGTCACTTTTTAGAAATCTAAAACCTGTTCAGTTTCCCTTTAACCTCTTCTCGAACTTCTTTGTTAACCTCCAAGTTTCCGCCCCATATGTTAGCACCGGTAGAATGCGATGATTGTGCACTTACTACGAGAACTGCAGCGCAATAAAACACAAGGACGACACAAAGAAACGACGAGGACGAGCGTTGAAGTTACAACAGGTCTTATGGTAGCGTATTTCACATCATCATCATTATCATCATAAGCCTATATTTTATGTCCACTGCAGGACGAAGGCCTCTCCCTGCGATCTCCAATTACCCCTGTCTAGCGCTAGCGTATTCCAACTTGCGCCTGCAAATTTCCTAATTTCATCACCCCATCTGGTTTTCTGCCGACCTCGACTGCGCTTCCCTTCTCTTGGTATCCATTCTGTAACCCTAATGGTCCACCGGTTATCCATCCTACGCATTTCATGGCCTGCCCAGCTCCATTTCTTCCGCTTAATGTCAGCTAGAAGATCGGCTTTCCCCGTTTGTTCTCTGATCCACACCGCTCTCTTCCTGTCTCTTAACGTTACTCCTAAGATTTTTCGTTCCATTGCTCTTTGTGCGGTCCTTAACTTGTTCTCGAGCTTCTTTGTTAACCTCCAAGTTTCTGCCCCGTATGTTAGCACCGGTAGAATGCAATGATTCTACACTTTTCTTTTCAACGACAGTGGTGAGCTCCGAGTCAGGATTTGGCAATGCATGCCGTATGCACTCCAACCCAATTTTATTCTGGAAATATCTTTCTCGTGATCAGGGTCACCTGTGAGTAATTGACCTAGATAAACGTAATCCTTTACAGACTCTAGAGGCTGACTGGCGATCCTGAATTCTTGTTCCTTTGCCAGGCTATTGAACATTATCTTTGTTTTCTTCATATTGATCTTCAACCCAATTCTTACACTTTCTTGATTAAGGTCTTCAATCATTGGCTGTAATTCGCCTCCATTGTTGCTGAATAGGACAATGTCATCTGGAAAGCGAAGGTTGCTGAGATATTCGCCATTGATCCTCACTCCTAAGCCTTCCCAGTCTAAGAGCTTGGATACTTCTTCTAAGCATGCAGTGAATAGCATTGAAGAGATTGTGTCTCCTTGCCTGACCCCTTTCTTGATAGGTAACTTTCTACTTTTCTTGTGGAAAACCAAGGTTGCTGTGCAATCCTTGTAGATATTTGCCAAGATACTCACGTATGCCTCCTGTACTACTTGATTACGCAATGCCTGTATGACTGCTGGTATTCTCTATTACCTGATTTATGGCATGGATTTGATCCATCGTAGAATATCCCTTCCTGAAGCCAGCCTGTTCCCTTGGTTGGCTGAAGTCAAGTGTTGACCTGATTCTATTGCAAATTATCTTGGTGAATATTCCCAAGGCCTGTCCGGACTCAGAGATTCTTAGCACCCTCTACCGCGTCGCAGGTTTGACCACCGCCTTGGTCAGGTGCTCTACAGCCGCTGGGGACTGAGGGCCATGGGTTAATTGTAGGAATCATTAGGGAGGTAGTGGCGGAATACTGCACCAGGGAGGCCAATTCCTGTTCCGGTGAGGGAGTGACTTTGTTGAAGCTTAGTGGGCCTTCCTAATTTGGCTGCACCTGGACTAGCATAGCCCCACTAGCTTTCGGCGATATTTTTTTGCCGGTGTCAGGCGGAGTGGCGTTGGGAGAACGCCACTCCGTTCTTACAACGTGCAGCCAAATATTACAACGTCATCCAGGTAATACACGCTTATCTCCCACTTTAGACCACGTAGTATCGTATCCATGAATCTTTATAAGGTGGCGGGAGCATTGCAGAGGCTAAAAGGCATAACATTAAATTCGAATAAGCCATCTGGGGTTACGAAGGCGGTCTTTTACTTGTCTTTAGGTTCCACGGGTATGTGCCAATACTCCGATCGTAAATCAAGCGTCAAAAAATAACAACCAACGTGTAAGCAATCGATGACCTCGATTGGCGGTAGTTGGTAGACGTCCTTTTTCGTCAAGGTGTTTAGGCGTTTGTAATCTACGCAGAATCTCCAGGAGCTATCTTTTTTTTTCAGACGAGGATTACTGGAGCTGCCCACGGGCTGGACGACTCTTGAACGACATCATTTTTCATCATATCCTTGACTTGTTCTGCGATAACTTTGCGCTCAGAGGACACATGGTAGGGCTTTTGGCGAATAGGGTGTGCCGGGCCGGTATCTATTCTGTGGCGAGCGCGTGATGTTGGTAAATGAAGTGGCGCACCTCCGTGAGTAAAACGGAATGCAGCAACCTGTCGGGACAAGACTTGTGCCAGTGCCTGACACTCAGATGTACAGAGAGCCTTGCTGATTGAACCGAGAATCAGCTCTTCAGAAGTGCGATAATTTCAAGGAGAGTAAGCAGGAGTGGGATTTGTCTCTGTGGTGAGTACCGCTATTGAGCTGCATGAAGCTTCATAGAAAAGAGCAATTTTCATGCCTCGAGGAAGGACAACTGGCGTGACAGAACAATTCAGCGCCCACAACGTTGCGACTCCCTTCGTCATACACACGACAGAGCAAAGCACGAGTTTACAGTTCTTAGGACGGTTTATGCTGAGAGGCCTAATCACGAGGTCAACACAAGCAGCGTCAAAAGTAGAAGCATAAACCCGAAAGGGTGTTAGGCACCATAAGGGGGCAAGTACTTCACCAAGCACACTGAGTGTGTCCCTCTCTTAGCCCTACGCGCTTTGTTCAGAAAGCGCGGGTAAACGCACTTTGTTCACGTGTATTTTACCACTACAACAGTTCGCAAAAACACCGTAGTGTTGAAGAAAATCTATGCCAAGAATTACATCGTGCGAACAGCGGGAAAGGACTACAAACTCCGACACCGTCCGGCGACATCACCTCCATCGGCCGCGGATGCTAGTTTCGAACGGCACCGAGGGAACGGAGAACAATGAGAACGGTTAGTTGGTGGCGTCCGACTGAGGTCGGACGCTGGCGAATCGCTACATCTGATCACGCGCGAAAAACGGTCCCGTGAAACTGAACGAGTCCACAGGTCATCCGATGTAGGGGTTTCAGGTGGCAAGAACGTCGATGGTCGCGACTGACGGCGTTGGCGACAGTAACGAGCTATGTGTCCCGTGGAACCGCAGCTGTAGCACATCGGAGGGTCACGATTCTCTGTATATTCCTCAAAACCAATGCTAGTTTGCTGTGGGCAGTAAGCGAGTTCGTTCTTTTTGGGGTAACTCGCCTATGGTATTCGCTGGGATCGGTTGTATCGGTCATAATTTGGGGCCGACGTTGGTCTGGGTGCACCCCGGCATCATAAGTCATGGGGCCTTAGGGGTAATAACGTGGCTCTGCCCATCGTGATCGAGCGTCATAGGTAGAGCCTCTTTCATAGACAAGTGGTGGCTGTCGAGGCGGAAGTCCATAATCCGCTGGATACTCAAAGGATGAAACGGTTGTTTCAACATCCCGTGACGTGCATGAGTGATAAGTATCGCGGTGAGTCACTTGTGAATGCGGGCTGAGCTCTTCGCAAACTGTTTGTTGGATCGTGGATGCAAGATCGAGCGACTGGTCATTATGTATGCTTCCAACGGTCGTAACGTTGGCTAACCTGCCAAACTTCGGCGTAAGGAGCCCGTCTTAAGTTGCTCGAACGTGCGGCAGTGTCGAATGACGTTGGTGACGGAGGCCAGGTTATCTTTAGCGATAAGAAAGCTATAAACATCCTCGGCGATTCCTTTTAGGATGTGCCCGACTTTGTCTGCCTCAGACATTCGAGAGTGCACCAACCTGCATTTACCACTTCCTGAATATAGGTCATGCATGTTTCGCCCGGCACTTGCGCGCGTTGTGATAGCGTCTGTTCTGCCCTTTTCTTTTTTCCTCACGGAGTCACCGAAGTGCTCTTTCATTTGCGAAACAAATCTTTCCCATATTGTCAATGTCTCCTGGTTGTTTTCGAACCACACTGACGTGGTATCCGTAAGAAAGAACACAACGTTGGAAAGCTGAGAAGCGCCATTCCACTTGTTGTAGGCGCTCATCCGTTCGTAACGGACGAGTCATTCCTCGACGTCCTCGCCCGGTTTTCCGGTGAAGGGATGTGCATCTCTTAGTTGTTGGACGGAACTGGCAGAGGCTGGGACAGGCCGTTGCTCTTCCGCGTCACGGGATATCTCCAACTCCAGTGGGTTCGGAAGTCCAGCAAGGCGACGGATTCGATGAAGAACATGCGGTCTAACCTCCGTCTTCGGGTGTCGATTGCCCAGCATTTCCACCACAACTGTTACGGAGCATTGTGAAGAAATTACTTTATTTACAGGAGATGGATGATGGCAACATCGCAGTTCGGCCTCTAAGCACTTCGTTTTTCTCTTCTTCCCAACTGCTTCTTGCATGTTCGTTACAATATGATAAGCGATAATTGAATAATATAATTTCGTTACATGCAAGCGGTCACCTGCGACCAATTTAAGGACGTTTCGTGCCAAAATTGCCGTCACCTTATCAATAAAAAAATGGAATGAGTTACCTTCCAGAATTGCCACGATGACACAGTCTTCTTTATTTCATTCAGCATTACTAACGTATTTACAATCCTAGCACTTTTAGTTACATTTTTTCTCTCCCAGAGCCCTTATTCGCTTTAACTATTTTGTTCTTGCTTCGTTGAGTGTGAATTTTGTAAGAATATTTACCTTGTTAATATGTTTCACGACTTGCTGTAGCCCAAAGTGCTGTATTTACCACCTGCGATGCTCCTTCATTTCTAAAAATTATGTTCTGCTTTATGTCCCCCCCCCCCTATCTAATGCCCCTGTGGGCCCTTCGGATATCTAAATAAATAAAAAATTAACTAAAATAAGCCATTTCACAATGACGGTAATGCGATTAGCATTACCAATGTAGTGAAACACTGTATTGTTGAAGACACCTTCATTTGCCATTGCTTCGGCTATTAGAAACGGTTCACTTCAGTGAGCGGCTAGGAACGGCTCGGAACGGCTCAGCTGACTGAAATGAACCGGTTCATTTGAACGGCTCACCGGTTCACTTAAACGTGTAACCTGTGTTATGCATATTCTATAGTTATGTGGCTTTGAAAAAAAACGATATATGCCTAATTTAATAACCATGTTATTGGTATTTTCGCTATGTTTAGAGAATATTTTTACATATATGAAAAGCGTGAATTTTTAGTTGTAATGAAGCTCTTTTTTCTGATATTGGCGATAAAATGCTTTTGATATTGTGACAGGCAGAATGCGACGTACTTTTTTCAGAAAAAAATATGTTACTTCATCGTCATTACAGAAACTTGTCCGTTTTTGTGGTACATTAAAATCAACTTTTGTCAAACTAAGAACACAAAATGATTGTACATTATGTTTCAACTTTATTCATTTATTCACATACGTACGTTCACTATAATATGAGTAAGCTGTAACGCCATGCAAAATGAATGTAGAAATCATTTCTTGAAGTACAATACAAAAATCATACGAAAGATCCACAAAACTGCCGCACGTACCTTTCGTTTTTTTTTTCTCTTGAGTGCACGCGCGATACTAGCGATCATGCCATCATACACCAAGACAAAAAAAAAAGAAAAAAAAGAAGAAATGAAGTCCTATAACAACACAACAGATCATTGGCCTCGTTTTATTGACGTACTAATCATACACGCTCAGAAAATGCACTGAAGTGGATGTCATGGGCGACATTTTCATGACTACACTAATTAGCACAAATGAAGACCAGGACGTAAACTGTACGTTCACCTCTTGTCGTTAAAGGGCCCCTAAACCACCCAGAGGTCGAAATTTAGTTGTGGTGTTGCAGTTGTGCACGAGTCTACAACGAACACGTAGCCGCGAGAATTTTTCGAAATGGTGCCGTAATAGCGGAGTTACACGCGTTTGATGACCGAAAAACGGCCCTCGCTCGTTTCGCTCTTTCCTTCGCTACTCTCCTCATAGGCTGGTCTCCCCTCCTCGCCGAGTGCTTCTCGAAAGGTCACGTGACATACGTCATCGCCAACGCGCTTCTCAAAACACTGCATACTTTCGCTCTCGTCTACGCTAGCGACACCTATACCGACGGCGAACCGTCCGCCAGCGCTGTAGAACGTCTGCCGCGCGAGAGGTGTCCAAAGTAGACGGCAGTTCGGCCGGCGCTCCGCCCGCTGCACCATCAACGGCCCAATCGACGACCGCGAACCTGCGCGCCTCCGCCACCGGCAACGAAAACATCAGCTGCAGCCGGGAGACGACGGGCTCGGCTGTGCTCGCATCGCAGCCGACGGCGCCGCTAATATCAGCGTATTTTTCTTCTTTGTGTACAAGTATTGCAAAGAGCGATAACAACAATAAGAAAATATTGCGGCTTGTGAGCGTCGGTATTTCATTTCAAAGCGCAGTCCGTTATAGCTTTGAAGGGAACTAGAAAAGGCCTAGCGACGATTACGGCGCCGTCGAGCGATCAGCGGCGGTGAATCTGCCGCACAAATGAGTCCCGGTCTCTTCCTCTCTACGTACGGCAAGGAAATCTCGCCGTTCGCGAGCAAGAACGGCTGTTGAACGGCGGCCCGCGAATGGCAAACGGCGTGCGATGAGTTACCGTGCCGGTAACGTGACTCAGCGCTTCTCGGCTACCTGCTGTTGCTGCGGTGTCAGCCCGTGTTATGCGAAGCGTACCGCTATAGACCCTATGTTGCGCGCACGTCTGGAAAGGCCAACACTGTCGCACTCTGTTCGCGCAGCTAATCAGACCGCTAAGCACGACTGTGTTGGAACGCAAGCGATTTGGCACTTGCGTTGCGGGCTGTAATTACCGATTCGCAAGGGCGCACACACGAGCAACACGACGAGGAAGAGCAGAAAGCACGCGTACCTGCTAGCAGACTAATCGGAAGTCGTAGGTTCTTGTTCAAGCAATGGACATCGTCGCAGTTGACATCACCAGATTCCCCCTGCTGACATCGTGACGACCGCTGGGGATACCGGAAAGTCAAGGGGAGGAGAACGGCATTTTTTTTGTGTGTGTGTGTTGCACTCTTGCAGCGAGGCATCGTTGATCGTGACGGCATTCTGAACTCGATGCGCGTTTACTTGAAATGTTCAAAAAATATCTGAGGTGGTTTAGGGGCCCTTTAAAGACACGGAAGACCATCTTTGAAATCTTATTGGACCAGCGCACGATGTGTGATCGGTGAGAGTCGTGCGACATCGTTCGAACAGCAGCATGCAATGAACGGTACCATCTTTTGCCAATTAAGACTTCTTTACTTCTCCCCTCGGTGGCATCGGGTGCCACATCATCAGACGCACAAAAAACCAAGGGGACTGCTGCGCACACCACACACTGCGAGCGAGTGCCAGTAGCGCGAGTCGGCCCGCACCGGCCACCATTCGTCGGTCAGAAATCGAAAAACATCGAAACCCAGCAGAAGACCCAGCTCTGACGGAACGGTTCGGCACGGCTCATTCAAGGTGAGAGAACCAGCTTCCTCACTCCGAAAGAACCGCCGCTAACTTTCTGAACCACGGCTCTCTCGGTCTTCAAAAGAGCGGCCCGCTCCTGAGCGCTCAGGAGCGAGCCGGGTCTTTTGAAGAGCAAAGGAGACGAGGCGAAAAGAGCGGCTCAGCCGGATATTTTGAAGAGCGAGAGCCGTGGCTGCAGTGTATTATTCTAGTACACTATAGCCGTGGCGAAAAGAGCGGCTGGCTCCTGAGCGCTCAGGAGCGAGCCGGATCTTTTGAGCCTCTTTTTTGAAGAGCGGGGGAGCGGTGGTTCAGTAAGTGAGCGGCGGTTTTTTCGTTCTTCAGCCGAAGGCAAGGGGGTGAAGGCGACTCGTGCGAGGTAGGGTGGGAGGGCAGTTGCTTTCTCGTACTGCTAATAGATGGCGCGGAAGTCGCTCCCAGCATAGGATGGTAAGTGGTTCTTGAGGGAAAGGGAAAGGTTGGCGCTATCTTCTGCAGCCCTTGAGGGAGCACGGCTCAGCGCCAACGGGGAGGGGTAAGTGGGAGCGAAAGAAGGGATAGAGTGGAGACGCCATGGCTGGGCGAAGCAAAACCGGCAGGCATAGGCGGCACGTATCAGGCCGAGATGGAAGGCCTTGGTGTGCTGCAGAGTCTGCAGGGGTGTATAGTGCCAGGCCGGTCAGGCCCGGGGTGGAGTGGGAGGCCGTGAGGCCTTCCCGCTTGTAGAAATGTCCTTAGAGGCGTGCGGAGAGCCCTGACGAGTCAAGGAACTCCACGACGCCTCGAAGTGCAGAAAGGTGGTGTCGGCCGAGGAAGAGGAGATCTTCCTCCTTGTCACAGGGGAGGCCCAGGCGGCGGAACTCCTGCAGGAGTGGGCCCCGCTGCTGGAGGTACGCCGGGCAGGCCAGCAGGAGATGTTCGATCGTCTCCGGCTCCCCGCAGGAGCTGCAGGCCGGGGACGTCGCTCGTCCCAGTCGGTAGCTGCGTGCTGCCGTCCAGCTGCAGCCGATGCGGAGCCGGAGAAGGAGCGAGGTCTCCCTGCGAGCCCGGCCTCGCTGGGGGAGTGGTCGTGGGGGGCATCCCAGTGCCACCCGTTTGTCTGGGTGGTGGGTCGCCAGGTGTCGCCGCAGCCTCAGTCCTGTGAAGTCGCCCTCCGTCACGGCCCGACTGAGGGGCACAGTGGTGTGGTGGGCGTCCTTCGCCAGGGTGTCGGCTGCCTCGT
This sequence comes from Dermacentor silvarum, assembly GCF_013339745.2. Lineage (NCBI taxonomy): Eukaryota > Metazoa > Arthropoda > Arachnida > Ixodida > Ixodidae > Dermacentor > Dermacentor silvarum. The sequence goes on along the minus strand of NC_051155.1, from coordinate 86,135,624 downwards.
TGCCCGGGATCCCTACGTGGGCGGGGATCCAGTGCAGGGACACCGGGTGGCCTGCGTCCTGCAGCGCTGTCAGCCGGGTAGACAGCAGTGCGACTCCAAGGCTGGCGCTTTCTGGCCTCTGCAGGCCGAGGAGGGCTGCCCTGGAGTCGCAGAGGATGGCCGCTGGTACCCCAGGAAGCTCCTCAGAGAGTAGGTCGACGGCCAGGTGGAGGCCTGCCACCTCCGCTGCAGTCGAGCTGGCGTGTCTGGGCAGTCGACACTGCCTGCTCTTCTGCAGGGCTGGTGCCGTGCAGGCCGCCGTGGCAGAGCCGGTTTCCGGTACCACCGAACCGTCGACGTACACCAGGAGGTGGTCTCCGAGGGTCTCGTCCAGGAGGCAGGCGGCCGTCTGCTGCAGGGCGCAAGCGGGTGAGCGCCTCTTCGAAATCCCGGGCAGCTCCGTGGCGATGGGGACAGGAGGCCTCTGCGGTGGGGGCAGCTGTACCGCATTCGGCGGTGGGTTGCCAACCACCTCCTCGTAGAGGCGGCACAGCTGACCCATCCTTGAGGAAGGCCGGGACTGGAGGCGACGCAGCAGGCCTCTGCCATCAGGAGCATGGTGGAGGCGGTCGACGTGCCTCAGCCCCTGCTGCAGGAAGAGGAGCGACAGGGGCCATGCTCCAGCCTCCGCAAGGGTAGCGGCAATCTGGGAGCTCCGGGGGACGCCCAGGCAGAGTCGGATGGCCGCCCGGTGCTGCAGCTCCAACTTTTCGAGGCGGCGTGGCGGCAGCGCCACCAGCGGGAGGGCGTACCGCAGGCGTGATGTGGCCGCCGCCTCGTAGAGCCGCAGGGCCCACTTCACCGAGCAGCCCTCTCCATGGGCAAGGAGCTGCGACACGGCCTTGCGGACCCTGATGGTCTGGGTCTGCATGGCCCCGACTGCCGGTAGCCAGGTTAGCCGGTGGTCGATGCGCAGCCCAAGGTACGACACAGTCGTACTCCATGGGATGCGCACGCCTTCCAGCTGCAGCCGGGGAGCTGAGCGCCGTGCCGCTGCTCTCGGGTGGACGAGGAGGGCCACCGTCTTCCCCGTCGAAACCGAGAGTCCGATGCTTCCCAGGTAGGCGGCCGTGGTGTCCAGGGCTCTCTGGAGGGCCAGGCACACGTGGCGGCTTGACTGTGGCGGTCCCCGCACCCACAGGGCGATGTCATCCGCGTAGATGGAGCACTCCACCTTGTAGTGAGGGTCGGTCGGCAGTGCAGCAGGCAACCGGGCCAGGGCGAGGTTGAAGAGAAACGGGCTCACCACTGACCCTTGTGGTACGCCTGCTGCGACCGGACGGGGAGTGCTCCTTGCATGGCCCACGCGGACCCTGAGGGTGCGGTCGTTCAGGAACGATGACAGGAACCGCCGCAGGTTGCCGCCAATGCCCAGGAGGTCCAGAGCCTGCTGGACGACCGCATGTGGGAGGCCATCGAACGCCCCCTTGACGTCGATGAGGAGGAGCATGGCGAGGTCTCCGCTGGCCCTGGCGTCCTCCAGGGTGGAGACGACGTCTGCGATGGAGTCCGCAGTGCACCTTCGGCGCCGGAAGCCTGTCTGCTGGTCCGCGAGGAACCCGCAGGCGCGGGCCACCCATTCGAGCCGTGCCAGAGCAATGGCCTCCATCACCTTGCAGGCAGCGGAGGTGAGAGAGACCGGTCGGTATGAGGACAGCTCGTTAGCCGGCTTATTGCTCTTCAGAATGGGGGCCACGATGGCTGTGCGCCAGGCCTCCGGCACCTGTCCTGACCACCAGATGTTGTTGTAGCAGTCGAGCAGGCGTCGTTGCTCACTGGTGGCCAGGTTGCGGAGCATCTGGAGTGTCACTCCGTCTGCTCCCGGTGCACTGCGACGCTTGCCCCTCCTCAGGGCCATCTGCAGCTCGTGGAGAGTCAGTGGATCCTGGCAGATGGCCGCGATCTGGCTGGTCGCCCACTCCGGATGCAGCTCCAGCAGGCAGGTAGGCGGGTTGGCAGGGGGAAGTCCGACAGGCAGGATGGCCGCAGCGAGGGCAGCCGGGGGGGCGAAGTGGTCCGCTAGCAACTCCGCCAGGGCCGCCTCGCTGATGCCCAGCGAGATAGCCACCGCGAGGACGGGGTGGCGGTTGACCTTCCTGCCGGTCAGGGACTTTAGGAGGCGCCAGGCCAGGGGGCCCTTGGAGCGGTTCTCGATGGTGGCGCAGAGGCTCCCCCAGCTCTGGCTCCTTCTGCGCCTGGCCTGTCGTCTGCAGCGGGAATCCGCTCTCCTGTATTCGGTCCAGTGCTCTGCATTGCCCGTCCGGATTGCTCGGCGCTCCACGCGTCGCCTGGACGCACGGAGGTTGAGCAGGAGCAGATCCGGGGCAGGAGTATCGGGCAGAGCAGAGCACTGGACTGTGGCTGCCTGGGCGCACTCCATGATGGCACTCAGGAGGTCACAGCCATCTTCCAACTCACTGCAGCGCTTCCTGAACAGGGACCAGTCTGTGACGTGGTATGTTCGTGACCTCGGCCTTCTCCCACACCCGGGGGTGATCAAGATGGGGAAGTGATCAGATCCCCAAGTGTCGGGAGTTGTAGCCCAGTCATAGGAGCGCTGCTCGGTGGTGAGGGAGAGGTCGATGGCTGTGCTCACCCCACGGCGGACGTACGTGGGTCCTCCTTTGTTGAGTACCACCAGGCCTGCTCGGCTGATGGCGTTGCAGAGGTCCCTGCCTCGGCGGGTGCACCTGCGGCTGCTCCAGTCGGTGTGGTGGGCGTTGAAGTCACCGCACAGGACTGCATGTCCGCCGAGGCGTGCTGCAAGCCGCACCAGGCTGGAGGGGTCCCACTGTTGTCCAGGACGAACGTAGACGCTCGCCACAGTCGTGTCCTGTCTGTCAAGGCGTACCGTGACAGCACAGCACTCCATGGCGCCGCCTACGACGTCCGAGACTGGGGTCACCGAGTGGGCCAGGCTGCTGCGGACGTAGATGGCAGTCCTCGGCTTCCCCTTCTTGTGGGCACCCTGCAGGCAGGGAGCGTCCGTGCAGCTCTGCGTCGAGCAGGTGGTGGCGCCAGAGTAGCCCGTGTATCCCGGCAGCCGCAGGTCCTCGGCCACAGTGTACACCTCCTGCAGTGCGAGGACGTCGAAATCACACCGCAGGAGGTGCGCGCACAGCTCTGCATGCCGCCGCCGCAGTGAGTTGGTGTTCCATTGGAGAACACTCGGGCGGCGACGGCATTTCCCAGCTGTGGCTGGTGAGGGATCAGCCATGCTGGTTGACTGTGGTCGGGACTGCCACTGCCTGCAGGCAGATGGCTCGGAGGGGGCTCTCGGCAGGCAGCATCTCCCCGATGGCCTTCAGGGCGAGCTGCAGGCTGGCAATGATCTGGTCCCGAGGGTCCGGGCCAGGCATTGCCAGTGATGCTGGGGCTGTGGTGGGCTCGCTCCCAGGGGTGGCTGGCGGCTGGCGTCGCTGCTTCCGTGGGGCCGGTGTGGGTGGCCGTCCGGGGGGGGGGCTGCCTTCTGCTGGGGCGCCTGTGGGAGGCCGGCCAGTGCCTGTGCATAAGACAGGCCCTGCACAGGCGTTGAGGTGGCCTTGGCCTGCAGGTTCTCCTCCCGGACACCAGCGCGGACTGCCCGGCGGGAGAGGGGAGCAGGCGCTGTTGCCAAGATGGTGGCCACCCTGCGTTCCTCCTGCCACCTGGGGCAGGCAGGAGTATTTGCGGGGTGGTGGCCACCGCAGTTGCGGCAGTGGGCCGCGTTGGGGCAGCTGTCACCCTGCTCGTGAGACCTCCCACAATGACGGCAGCTGGATGGCGAGTCGCAGGAGGCAGCCACGTGCCCAAAGCGGCCACACTGCTGGCACTGCAGTGGACGCGGTCTGGACGGTCGCACCCTGAACCGGAGCTTGTAGAGGCTCACATGCTCAGGGGGGACCGGCCCCGCGAACCGGATGGTGATGGTGTTGGCCTCCCTGGTAGCAGCCAGCACTGGGACTCCCGACTCGATGGCCCCCAGCAGGTCCGCGTCTGCGGGGATGCCGTCGGCGCCGTGGACAAAACCAGTGCTCCTGCCTCGCTCGGCAGGCTGCCGGGCAGTCACCGGTATTCCCCGGAGCTCCGTGGTGGCCAGCAGCTCCTCCAAGCACCTCTGGGTGGTGGCGTCGGCGGCCACGATGTTGCGCCTGTGATTGACTCTCACAGCGGCAACACCTGGCCGCGCTGAGAGCACCGCCGCAAGAGAGAGGCGTGGTGCTCCTCTGAAAGTGCCACCCACCACAGATGGGCGGAAGAGGGCCGTGCCAATGACCGCGGGGTTCACCGGGATGGCAGCACTCACTGGTGCCCTTGCGCGGCGGCGATCGGCCTTGGACAGCACCAGCTGGAAGCCCTCAGCTGGTGGTGCATGGGTGGTTGGGGCCTCCTGTGCAGCAGCCTTTGCTGTGGGTGTGCCGGAGCCCGCCAGAGTGGGCCTCGGGGCCGGAGGGGCAGCAGGGGGGGAAGCCTGTTTGGGTGCAGAGCTTTTCCCCGCCTTCTTCTGCTTCTTGTTTTTCCCCTCCTGCCTCGGTAGAGTGTGGTGGGGGGGATCCTTCAGGAACCTCGCCGCTGGGTGGGCGAGGCCGTGCTGCGTCGGACCGGCTGGGGCTCTGTCTGCTCGGGGATCGTGCGCGAGCCCCAACGGCACAGACTCGGGCGCGTCACGAGCATCCGCCGTAGCAGACGACGCAGGAGAGCTCGCGCCAGCCTCACCGGCAGCCGGAGGAGCGACCGTGTTGATGCGCGCGCCCTCCCTCGGGGAGAGCGCGAAGGAGGCAGCGGACGACTCGCCGGGCGTCCGAGGGGCGGCACTGGTGGTCGAGAGGAGCAGGAGAGCCGGCGCAGCCGGCGGATCGGCGGGGGCGCCATCTCGTGCCGCGGGCGATGACGAGGAGGCGGCTGAGTCCCCCGGGCGCCGGGAGATGGCGTCGCCATCGTCCCTGCTCTCCGGGCAAGGTGGGGCGGTCGGCGGCGGCAGCTTGCGGCGACCGGTTTGCTCCTCCTCCTCGCTTTCTGCTTCGCGCATGCGTTTGCGCGAGGAGGAGGAGTCCATGGCCTCCTCGTCGTCGGATGGGGGCAGCGGGGTGCTCGCCATGGCAGCAATGGCGGCGTCCTGCTCCGAGGGGGGAAGGCTCGCTTGCGGGGAAGGTATAGCCGGCGCCACGTGTGTCTCGGTGACGGCGGGCGCGGCCGCGGCGGCAGCTGCTTGGGTGGTGGTGGCCTGTTTCTTTATCCACGCGTCCACGATCTCGGCGGCGCGCACCTCTAGTTCGCCTCGCTCACGCGACGCTTGTAGCGTCACGGGCACAAAGGTCGCGAGAGACGCGCTCGCACTTCGACGATGGCCCGCGCGCGGCGGGCGCTCTCCTGGCCTGCGGAAGCCCTCCATGCCGTTCGGCTCCGCAGTCAACACGCGAACCGCGCGTCACAGGGGGGCAAACACACTACACGCACGTCGCGCGCACAGCACCGACCACGCGATGCGCGCACGAGGCGGCACAGCCGGGGACGCGGCACAGATGTCGGGTTGGGAACGCCACTCGCGGAGCACAACACTGAAGCAAATCCACTCGTCGCACGATGCAAGCCCGCAGGGAACACACAGGGTTGCGCGTTGGGACGCGCAAATCGTGCGCGGCTGCAGGTGACGTCGCCGACGATGGTGAGCCACGCGGCTCGTGCAGCACACGCCGGGGCGATGTGCAGGCACGACCGCACGGGAGAAGAGCTCGGCGCGACTGGCGAGGCGAGGTCGTCGGAGCGAGACGCAACACAACCTCACTGGCCGCGCGCCGCCGAACGCTGTCAACTAGAGTGTACTAGAATATGGTCGAGTGGGACGAGCGGCTGGGGCGGCGCATGCTTTGCAGTGAGGCGCCCGATGTGGAAAAATACTGTGGCGGCGCTGCGATCGAACTGGATTGGGCCGCATCAAGGTCGCGCCGTTGGAAACTGCTGGCGATACAGCTCGGCAGGGTCATTCGTACTACTTCGCGCGCTGATATTTGCGTTCATACCGCTCAAATGGTGTTCATAATTGCATATGACATGTATTTATACCTTAAGAATTCCTTGCTTTCTCTTCTTTATTTTTATTTTTTAGATTTTATTTTTTAAGGCCGCTCGGTGACGCGCGTGCATTGCGGCCGCAGTGTCGGCTTTCATTCTACTATGTTATTGTACGGTTCCCTTTGGAGAACAAATATTTTTCTCGTTCTTCAAGCAGCATGTATCTCTCGTGTGTATTTCCATCAGTAGGTCTTGCGAAACGCAGACGGAGAAACACATGTAACCTTCCTGCTTGCCGCTTCAAACAAGTAAACAGCATGTATCTGCCCCATCCGGCGCCTTGTACTCAGATTTACTGGAAGCATTGTTATAGATAAAAAAAGAGTAAACTGCAGCGCAACATTCCATTCAAGTTTCCGCCTTCCTCGCGTAACAGAATGCGGAGTAATGCGGAGTAGCGGGGTAATTTATTGCGGTAGGACCTCGAGCGCCGAAAACAGTTTTAGTTAGTCATTCTATATGCTCATCTTTGGCCGTATAAGCCGTACGTGGGATTTTTTCCCCCTGTCAATACTTCAAAAAAAAAACAAAAAAAAAAACAAGGAAAGAAAGAAACCTGGTGCAGTAGCCTAATTAGTGGCTATATAGTGGATACGGCGTTGGGCTGCTAAACTCCATGGAACTCGCGGGTTCAATCCAGGTCGCGGAATTCGACGGGAGCGAAATGGAAAAACACTCGTGCACTTCTATTTAGGTACGCGTTAAAGAAGTCCAGGTGGTGAAAACTAAACTTCATAATCATATCTTGGTTTGGCCACGTAGAACCACGAATTTATTTAAATGAAAAAAGAGTGAGAAAAGCATGTGGCTGCGTTCTTCAGCTTTTTTCTAGGGGTGTAAACAAAATAAATTATTCTCGAGTCTGACTTCCGAGAAAAACATGTTACGCTTATCCTATATTTCATGCATAAATGTAATGCCGTTCCCAAATGTATGACCGCTCAACTCAGCAGCTTGTATATTATAAACGGCTGCTTTCAGTTATCCGGTGCACTATCATAACGACCATAATGAAACAATAAAGGAACGGCATACCTCACATACACGTAGACATATGTGCAGATCTGTTGCGTTCGTTGAAGAAGATAAATGTGATACCACATGGGGCACCCAGTTTTAATGGGTTGCAAACATGGTGAGACTGTCAAAAAAAGTGTTCATTGCCTGAATCAAGTTAGCAGATTTACAGGCTGCCCCCAAACGGGGCGTTTATAATGAATGACAGCTAGGAACTTGTTAAGCAGGACTTATTAACACCCGTGCGTTAATTCTCTCAGGAACTGCGCCTCTGCGCAACAGCCACGACTCCGCGGCAGCACAATCATACGGAATAACAGTCCTCACTTGCATCGGTCACTCACCTTCGAGACCTCAATTCGAACGGAAACGACTATTCGGTGTCGTACGGTATATCAATAACACTTGCTTAAATATATATATATATATATATATATATATATATAAGATGGTTTTGCCTGCTATGCATATTATTTCTGCGAATGAGAGTTTTATGTGCAGTATTCGCTAATAAGTGTGCTTGTAACCGCAAACACGTGCGCTTATTCCGGTCGGGAGTTCTCACTTCTTCAATTATTGCATTTAGCATGTTTGTTATTGTTTTCGGTCCCCATATACCTTGAATATTTAACTTTATGTACCCTGTGATTTAATTGTCTAGAAGTATATTCGCCATTCTTCGCGCCACGCTGTTAACAAGCCTGATTTCACCCTAATATTGTTTTCTTCGATCATTGTCCCTGATCAATATCCACCAACAAGAAGCACGCGCAAAATGACATGACATCATTAATAAAATGTTCTTACGTAGCTTCATGTTGCAGAGATACCAGTTACTTAAGACACTGGTAAAAACAACAGTTCACTTGGCTAAAGCTACATCTGGTACCGGCCGTCAAGAGCCATGGGCGCACAAAAGCAACTAAAACATTAAAAAAATGTACTGCACAGACGTTCTGCGAGAAAAATTGGGCGTCCGCCAGCGTCCGCATAGCGAACGCGCACTCGCTAGCAGACGACGCGCTTGACAACGACAGCAAAATTGAAGACGTCGCGTTGTATAATCCATGCCTCAAATATATATGTTTGGCAAAATGGTGTAAACTTAATTTTGCAGTTGAAATAAAGCACTATTTTAAGAGCGTACTATGCGCAATTGGCCTCGGCGCCCGCAGCGAAAGTACGTTGAATATGCCGCGGAGCGCGTCTCCGCCCCAATCCAGTTCGCTCGCAGCGCCCTCGCACAATTTTTCCACACGCGGCGCCTCAGCGGGAGAGCGCCGTTCGGCCCACTCGACCATTGTCTAGTACACTCTACTGTCAACATAGGATGCCTAAAGCCCCTTGATGTTAGAAAGTAGCGACACTCTCCCCCACGCGCGCGCTTTCCTCCTCAATTCTCCTCGGATTTCTCCCCCTCACCGGGCCGGCGCGGCGCTGAACCCTCCAGTGGCTCGCTGCAGCCGCATTAGAATCAATGCACTCGCTTGTTTATTCTGCCCTTTGAAGCGTTGTATGGGAATTAATCCCTTGTGAAACTGTCCTGACGAAAGTACGTTTCCGATAGAACGTCGTGCCATTTTTTAGGACGCTTCGATAAATACAAGTGGAAGCGCTCCGAAAAAATGAGTACCAAGCAGTGGCTGAGCTGTTTACCTCAACGTCGCCACTTGGGTTGTCCGTAACGCGGATATGTATTGGGTGCATACACGGTGTAAGAATAGTAAGAATATAAGCAGCGTAGAGTATAAACGAGAATTTGGTTCACTATCTTCGCTCTTAAAAGGCTCAGAGAAGGTAACCAAGAAGAAATGTGATAGTTTACTTAAAGTGAATTCGCCAAAATGAGTGGGCCAAAAGCCTTTGTACCAATGCCACTGTGCGAAATACGTGCTGTGTTTGCGAAACAGCCAACATAGAACTTTACACACGCGCCTGTATTCCGTCACTATGAAACGACGAGAAATTACATTCCATCACCTCTGGGAGTAACCTAAATATTTCTCTCTAAAAAAAAAGGCTGATTACTTACACGGAAACTGCTAAGACTGGCACTTGATATTTAACGTACAGACTTCAAGATGTCAAGTTTATCAGAATTGAGGGAGATTATCAGAAGCGCGTGGCTTGTACTTAATGAGCATGCGCCAATAATACATAATACCACTTATCTACCTATATACTGCGGTTCATGCCTTCGCAACATAAAGTACATAAAGAAAAAAATTAAAAGAAAAAAAGATTCAATATATAAGCACGCAATAAGAGTAAAATAGTTCCTTGGCTTCACAAGTATCAGGCGCAAGGATCAAACGCACACACACACGCGCGCACATACATACATGCACACACATACACATACACGCACACAAGCACGCACATACACAAACACGCACACACACACACGCACACAACTACAAAATATGAGTTACAGGCATTAACTCACAAATTACATACATTTGAAAACTAACGCACGCGCGAAAACACAAAAAGCTTCGTCACTGCTCGAAGAGTCAACGAAAATTTCAGCCGACTCACTTTTAAAAAAAAACTATGCACAGTTATCGGTGCTCTGTATTAAACTGAACGAAGAGTCCGGCTATGCGAAGAGCATTAAAATCTCCATGCAACTTCATCCACAAATATGAGGAAAGCTGCAACATTCACCTCGCAAAGAACGGCGTGCTTAGAAGGGGCGAAATCCCTTCTCCCGATGTTATGGAGCCACTGCTTCCGACGCACGACATTCCATTCACGTCGGGGGATATAAAATAAGGCTTTCCCTTTCTCTGGCCTGCTGCTGCATTGAAACGCGCAGCAGCAAGGCATTTTCACGGAGAACTAATCTCAGATTCCTACGAAAGGATGGAAAAACTTCGGAAACACACGTTCGGAGCGGCAGGGCGACCACCACTTGGACTGCTCATGGCGAGCGGGAGAAACTAAAGGCGCGCGACAGCAAGTTTCGCGCCGTTTTCGTGACGTCAGGGTCACCTGACGGGGTAGTCTCGAGCGCCGCAGCCATTCAGCGTGGCGGATGCGCTGCCTCCGCGAAAGAGGGGGAGAAAAAGAGGAGGTTGACCGCGCCGGCGAGGGTGTTGCGGCGTAGATCAAAGCGTGTCGCTACTTTCTAACATCAAGGGGTTTTAAGGATGCCTCGATGCCAGCGCCGCCGTTGAGGGTGCAGACAACCCCGCTGGCGCCGCCTTATGGAATCACACGAGCTCAGACTCAGCTACGCTTGCGTTCATAAATAGTGTTACTCGCGGCGCACTTCCAAGTGCTTTGCCTTGAAGAGGATTTTTTTATCGGTATCGCATCTGCACATCTTTATAACCAATAGCCATTAACTCGTCGAAGATCGAAGACGTAAATGTATGACGCCGGGAACATGCCCCAAGTTGCCTAATTCAATCACATTTAATATGCCGTGTGTTTGTTTGAAATACGCACAATTTTTTTTTGCGCTTCGATGCTTGGTATATAAGGTTTGCGACCCCCTGGGTGTGGAAGTTTTTCTTTGTCGCTGTTGTATTTTGGTTTACACGTCACGCCTCCTTTACCGTAGCCAGCCACTCGCGCACGGCGGTTAGTTTCCCTTGCGTTGCGCGTGCTCGTCGCGTTCGTTGCAATTTGACGATATCTACGCGCACTTATCCTTTTTGGCCCACAAAACTGTACTGACAGGATTAAGCTGGTGTAAAAATAACTGCGATGTGAAAATAAAGTTTAGTGCTGTAGAGAAAAATGTAACGTAACTTGTCTGTGTCAATCTTGCGTAGTACACACAAGAAACCAAACGATGCACAAAATACATTTACTTAGTCATGTCTAGTACAGTCAATCATGAAAGAGATATGTACATGAAAAATTATATGTACTGTGTGGCGCCTGAAGAGAAAAAAAATTCGCAAGGTAGGCTCGACACCCACAATTCGGGATAGGGAGAGTTTTTTTTTTTTATTTATTCATTACATGGGGGTGGGGGGGGGGGGGTCAAGTGAGTACATCAACCTTATTACACACAATATAAATCGAAAAAAAAGAATACAAACAAGAAAACGCAACCGCGGGTAATATTAATCAAGATATCCAGCCAGAATACATCAGGTACCATCGAATACGTCGCATCAGCCAAACGCATCGATAGCGAGTACAGAACATTTCATAAATAACCATTAGAACACTGATAACTACATTGAAAAAATAAACAATACTGCATACATATCGCGTACAAAAACCGTAAATGAAACTAAGTCAAATACAGGTTATCAATGTTTTTCACTTCGTAAATATAGTTCATGATGGTGTAGGGCTGTTGACTTTAACAGACGGCGCCAATCCTGTCGATTTCCCTCGTACTGGTCCTCTTCAAAGTGTTTCTAAGTGCAAGTAAAACAACAAAAGTGATTATTGATATGAAAAGTTGCCTTGTACATACAGAGAACCCATTACAGTGCTTAAAAATAAATTTTCGCAGAAGTAATGCTATATTACCTCGCTTCACACGTTTCGAAGAAATGCACAGGCTACAACAGACACCATGCCAGAAGGCGCCGAAACATTTTAGTCCCATGATGCCCCTTAACTCTACTACACCTGGGCATACCCTGCACAACCATTTAAAGACCGTCACAGTACCCACTACGATCGGGAATGAGCACGAACGACCATCGGCTTACGAGCACCACGCTACAAATATATTAGTCTAAAAAATCAGCTATATAACGTAACAACCTGAGATCCGCAAGATATCTGCTGAGAAATCAGAGAAAATCACAATGCTTCGCTAGCCACGTACAGAACCGCCGCTCTCCCCATAAAAAGCACTGCGTTCTTTAGTCCCAAATAACCAGTAGCGAAAAAAAGAAACTGAGGAAAAAAAAAACACAAGAGACACACGATGTGTGCTTTCCTTGAAAAAGTAAAATAGGTGGTTTACATGACGATTTTTAGCTAATGTAAGACTATTTCGCGGCGAAGCATTTTCGTCAGTCCCTAAAATAAGGGTACTACTCGCATAGACTGCGCCGATCAAAACGGCAAAAGCCTATGCGACGCGCGCTCGCAAACCATAGGCTACTCAGACAGCATCGGTGCAGTGCTTAGTTCGTGAGCGAACGTAGGTTCGTGAGCGAGGATCAGAGAATACTTTCTTATTTAAATGAAAAACACAGTGCGATAGTGTTCTTGACAACTTTCTTGACACTTACCTAGCAGCAGCATAGGGTGCCTCGATGCCAGCGCCGCCGTTCAGGGTGGTGCCATCCTTAGACCGCCCCCGCGCCGCTGCTTTCTCGCTGCGACGCCATCTTGAATCACAGCGAGCGGTTGCGATTGCTTGGTGCCGGTGCTTAGTTCGAGACACAGTGCGCGCGAATGCTTCACTGATGCTTCTACTTGTGTTCAGCCGCATGAATGACAAGCTTTTTAAGTGCATCGAGTCGACATGACGGGCTGTTGTGTTCCCAAGTGCACCGGATTGACGCGTAAAGGGCTTCGTTGTTTACGCTTCCCCCGGGACCCAGAGCGAAGGAAGAGATGGGAAGCCCAAGTAAAGCGGTATCACTGGAAGGCAATGGATAGCTCCTACGTTTGCGAGGTAAGTGGCAAGAAAGTTTAGACTATCGCACCGTGTTTTTCATTTAAATAAGAAAGTATTCTCTGATCCTCGCTCACGTACCTACGTTCGCTCACGAACTAAGCACTGCACCAATGCTGTCTGAGTAGCCTATGGTTTGCGAGCGCGCGTCGCATAGGCTTTTGCCGTTTTGATCGGCGCAGTCTATGCGAGTAGTACCCTTATTTTAAGGACTGACGAAAATGCTTCGCCGCGAAAACATTAGCTACAAGTCGTCATGTAAACCACCTATTTTACTTTTTCACGGGAAGCACACATTGTGTGTCTCTTGTTTCTTTTTTTCCTGTTTCTTTTTTCGCTACTGGTTATTTGGGACTAAAGAGCGCAGTGCTTTTTATGGGGAGAGCGGCTGTTGTGTACGTGCCAAGCGAAGCATTGTGGTTTTCTCTGATTTCTCAGCAGGTATCTTGCGGATCTCAGGTTGTAACGTTATATAGCTGACTTTTTAGACGAATATATTTGTAGCGTGGCGCTCGTAAGCCGATGGTCATTCGTGCTCATTCCCGATCGTAGTGGGTACTGTGACGGTCTTTAAATGCCCGTGCACGGTATGCCCAGGTGTAGTTGAGTTCAGGGACATCATGGGACCAAAATGTTTCGGTGCTTTCTGGCATGGTGTCTGTTGTAGCCTGTGCATTTCTTCGAAACGTGTGAAGCGAGGTAATGCAGCATTAGTTCTGCGAAAATTTATTTTTAAGCACTCTAATGGGTTCTCTGTATTTACAAGGCATTTTTTTCCATCTCAATAAGCATTTTGTTGTTTTACTTGTACTTAGAAACGCTTTGAAGAGGACCAGTACGAGGGAAATCGACAGGATGGGCGCGCTCTGTTAAAGTCAACAGCCCTACATCATCATGGACTATATTTTCGAAGTGAAAAACATTGCTAATCTGTATTTGACTGTCTTAGTTTCATTTACGGTTTTTGTACCCGATATGTATGCAGTGTTTATTTTTTCAATGTAGTTATCAGTGTTCTAATGGTTATTCATAAAATATTCTGTACTCGCCATCGATGTGTTTGGCTGATGCGACGTATTCGATGGTAGCTGATGTATTCTGGCTGGATATCTTGATTAATATTACCCGCGGTTGCGTTTTCTTGTTTGTATTCTTGTTTTCGATCTATATTGTGTGCATTAGGTTGATGTACCCGCTTGAAACCCCCCCCCCCCAACCATGTAATGAAGAAATAAAAAAAAAACTCTCCCTATCCCGAATTGTGTGTGTGGAGCCTACCTTGCAAAGTTTTTTTTTTTTATCTCGTCTTTCAACATAACCATCAGGCGCCACACAGTACATATAATTTTTCATGTACATATCTCTTTCATGATTGACTGTACTAGACATTACTAAGTAAATGTATTTTGTGCATCGTTTGGTTTCTCGCGTGTACTAGGCAAGATTGACACATACAAGTTACGTTAAATTTTTCTCTACAGCACTAACTAAACCTTATTTTCACATCGCAGTTATTTTTACACCAGCTTAATCCTGTAACCACAGTTTCGTGGGCAAAAAAAACAAAAACAAAATTGCGGGTAGATATCGTCAAATAATTGCAACGAACGCGAAGAGCACGCGCAACGCAAGGGAAACTAACCGCCGTGCGCGAGTGGCTGGCTACGGTAAAGGAGGCGTGACGTGTAAACCAAAATACAACAGCGAAAAAGAAAAAAATCCACACACAGGGGGTCGCAAACCTTATATACCAAGCATCTAAGCGCAAAAAAAAAACATAGTGCGTATTTCAAACATACACCCGGCATATTAAATGTGATTGAATTAGGCAACTTGGGGCATGTTCCCGGCGCCATACATTTACGTCTTCGACCTTCGACGAGTTAACGGCTATTGGTTATAAAGATGTGCAGATGCGATACCGATAAAAAAATCCTCATCAAGGCAAAGCACTTGGAAGTGGGCCGCGAGTTACACTAGTTGTGAACGCAAGCGTAGCTGAGTCTGAGCTCGTGTGATTCAATATGGCGGCGCCAGCGAGGTTGTCTCCACCCTGAACGGCGGCGCTGGCATCGAGGCACCCTAGCCCAGCAGAAGACCCGGCTCATGACGGAACGCATCGGCACAGCTCTCTGGACGCGAGAGAACCGGCTCCGTTTCTCCAAAAGAACCGTTGCTCATTTTTACTGAACGACCGCTCACTCGCTCTTTAAATAGAGCCGCTCACAAGATCCGGCTCGCTCCTGAGCGACCCATCTCTATCGGCTATATGTGACAGACACCGTCTCTGGGATCGCCCTACTTTTGCATGACACGCACTCCTCAGGGCCGATCAGGACTATCGTGCCATGATGATCACAATGACGATATTAAAATGATGACAACGTTATCTCGACGACATCGTGACGATGACGGCACAAGTAAAATAGGATGATGACGACTGTGTGAATACGATGGCGTGATAACAATTGGTGTGAGGATGCTATTACGATCACGGTGTGTAGAGATTCCAATGACAAAGCTGCAATGATGACAATCGGGCGGCCACGACGGTATTAGAACAGAGGTATGACAACAAGTCATGGTGACTTATGACCACGACGAAATAACGTCGACGACATGACGTCAGCAGCGTAAGCGCGATATGTCGACTACAATAAGGGATGGAATGACGAAGAAGAATGACAAAGACCGGGGTGGAATGACACCTCTTAGCCTAGTCCAAGAGGCGGACATTACTAGCACAAATAATTGAAATGCATAATTGGTTAATTAACAAAAATTACCCAATTACATTTCCAACTAGTTACCTGATTGCACATATTCCAATTTACAAATTCTAGCCGCTCACTTCGCAAGGCGGATCCACTTGGAAGGAATTCTCAGGATGACAACAGTTTCGAGATAATCATACCCGAACGTAGCGGAGAAATGCGTTGGTGTTCTAGTCGCTTTTGTGCTTTAATGCATGAAACGAAGTTTTGGTAAGAAAGTAAGTGGAACGACACTGCATTTTTTTTACCGGAAGGTTGACGGTGAATATCTCGTAAATGGTGTCACCCACAGAATTCCTTTAAAGGAGATACGCCTTGCACTCTCACCCGCTAGAATGTGTTTCAATATGTACCATAAGGTTATTAGTTGAAACTCAATTAGTGAAATTTTGTTAAATAGCGCATTATGCATTTCAATTTTTTGTGCAAGTAATGCCTGTATCTTCAAGTGGACCAGCTCATGGACTATAATTGTGCCATATGCAACAGGCAATAAAAAATTGGCGAAAATGTTCGCTGAAGCCCCCTGTACGTTACAAATGTTGTAAGTATACTTACGGAGCGTTCATCTTCGTCCCTGTCCCAATTAAATATGTAGAGCTGTTCATATGTATATCTATTGTGCATGTGTGTAGTATGAAACAACAAACTGTCAGCCCTTCCACTGGGGTGGAGATAGAAGACCAGCGAAGCTGTACTATGGTGGGAATTATGTATTTCCAATTATGACTATTAAGATGTGATGGTGTAATTGGTTATTTAAACTAGTAAAGAATGAGAACTATATATGATCCGGTGGTTTTCATTTATTTAGTGACCACAGGGACCATGGTTTTTTGGTCACTGCGGTGCACCGCCATAGGGTGTACGGCAAAGGTTGGCACGTTCTTCATAAACACGTCACCAACACCGTGCGCGTTTGGTGCGAACGCGGGCAAAACGCCGCCGTCGTCGACAATAGTTCTGCGCGTTGTTTGTATGACCGCACATAACCGCTGTCAAAACGCTGGCGTGAGCAAGGGCGCGAGCAGCAGCGGGCGAAGGTTCATGCGGTCTATCGCTTCAACCGAAACTGAGCGGCGAAAGCACAGCGCATACAAAGGTAGGAGCTGTGTTGCAGATCGCTTTCAAGTTACGGTGCGCGCGACCGCCCGGCGCCGCGCAAAATACAAGTTGCTCGCAGAGCAGAAGCCACAACCCCTCTGTTGTGTTGCGTGGTTCATGCGAAGGAGCAGACAAGTTTCCAGGGGCGAAGCGACGTTTATTGCCACATGTTCATCGGTGCGTGGCTGGTCGAGATAAGCCCACGCGCAGGTTGCGGCGCACGCCTTTTATTCGTTTTGCGCATTAAGGACGGTGGCGATAGGCCGGACACCACATCCCTCCCCTTTTATATTGGCTAATTTACCAAGCTAAACTCCAGCTTGATATCTGTCCGGTGGTCGACGGTCTCTAGTCGGGTAGCGTCTTGCACCCGCCGTCTGGATCTCTTGCGAAGCGGCAGGTGGTAGGAGCGGAGGATGTCACTGGGTCGACGCTTGGTGGGAACGCCAGGAACTCGTACCCCTCTTGGTCAGATGCCTCGCGGTCCGGATCCGTGGTCCGCGCGAGCAGCTGGTCCTTGTGACGACGCCAGGTGAAACTACCTCTGGGTGTGGTAGCATGAACGGTAAAAGACACAGGGCCGGACTAGTCCGCCCCACAACAACACCAGTGACCCAGTTTGGTCTGCCTCGATAATTGCGAGCCATCACTTGGTCACCGACTGCTATGTCACGATCACGACGTGGGCGAGCCACGGATTGCTTGAACTGATTATATGCAACCCTTCCTCCCACCGCTGGCTTGACAACATCGAGTCGATTTCGCAGCCGTCGTCCTAGTAACAAGTTTACTGGTGACTCATTTGTTGTCGAATGGGGCGAGTTACGATAGTTAAGCAAAAACTTGTGAAGCCTCAGTTGTAATGTGTCCGCTCCACTAGATTTACGAAGAGCGTTTTTAAGTGTCTGAATAAAACGCTCTGCAAGCCCGTTTGAGCAGGGATGATACGGTGCTGTAAGCACGTGACGACAGCCCAATTCTTTTACAAAAAGCTTGAACTCTTCAGAATTGAACTGCGGGCCGTTATCAGTGACAATGGTTTCTGGGAAACCAAACCGTGCAAAGAGCTCTCTCAATCTGTCAACTGTAGCCTCCGACGTAGTCGAGCGCATAACAAACACTTCCGGCCACTTGGAGTGCGCGTCCACGACTACAAGAAACATTGCGTGCAGAAAGGGGCCAGCAAAATCTATATGTACGCGCTGCCATGGTGCTGTCGGCCAAGACCAAGGATGCAAGGGCGCTTTGCATGGCTCGCAACGTTGTTCTTGACAACTTACGCAGGCCTTGACACGATTCTCGAGGTCCGCCTCGATGGACGGCCACCACACGTAGCTGCGCGCCATTTGCTTGCTGCGCACGATGCCTGGGTGCCCTTCGTGGAGTTCGTCCAGCAGCAAGTTGCGCAACTTTGCCGGCACGATCACTCGCATCCCAAACATGATGCAGCCTCGGTGAACTGTTAGCTCGTTGCGTCTGTCAAAAAAGGCTTCAAATCGTTTTCAGTCACAGACGCCGGCCAATCCACATTTATGAAATCTATCACTTTACAAAGCAAGGGGTCCCGAGCTGTTGTTCGAGCAATGTCCTGGCTTGAAACTGGCATTGATTGCAACCGCAATTAATAAAAAGTTTCCTCTCTTTCTTGTGTTTCATCTTTCACAATTGATAGCGGCAGGCGCGAACAGAAATCGGCTTCAGCATTCTCGCTTAATTTTCTGAAGATAAGCGAATACCGGTAAGCGGACAATGTGACAGCCCATCGCTGCAAACGCGCTGCTGCGATTGTCGGAATGCCGGTTGTTGGGCCCAAGATGGTTTGAAGCGGTTTATGGTCGGTGACTAATGTGAACGACCGACCGTAAACGTAGAAATGAAACTTCTTAACACCAAATATTATGGCAAGGGCCTCTTTCTCAAGCTGGCTGTATTTCTTTTCGGCATCGGTCAAGGTACGCGATGCGAAAGCGATTGGCTTCGTGGTGCCATCATCCAAAACATGAGAAAGAACAGCGCCTAAACCATAGTGCGATGCGTCGCATGATAGCTGCAATGGTTTGCACGGCTCGTAGTGCGCCTAAGTCAGCGGAGAGGCTAGCAAGCTCTTTATCTTGGTGAACGCTTCCTGGCAACGCTCATCCCAGCACCACGGGGCGTTTTTACGTAGCAACCTGAAAATGGTTGCGCCACCGTTGTTAGGTTAGGAAGGAACTTGCCGTAGAAATTGACGACTCCCAGGAACGACTGCAGCTGCTGCCTGTCTTTAGGGGCTGGAGCCTTGAGGAGTGCGTCAACCTTTTCCGTCGTTGCGAGATGCCTTGTGCGCTGATTCTGTGTCCGAGGTAGTGAAGGTCCTGTTGGAAAAACGAACACTTCTCTTTCTTGACACGAACACTTCTTTCAAGAAGTCGTTTTAACACAGCCTCCAGATTGATGAAATGCTCTTCATCATTTTTACCAGTCACCAGAATGTCGTCTAGGTAGCAGCAAACCCCTTGTAAGCTCTTGAGCATGGTGTCAATTATTCTTTCGAAAATCCCGGGAGCGGACGAAATTCCAAACGCGAGTCGATTAACAGCAAACAATCCTTTCTGCGTATTCAACGTGAGGTATTGTTTTGACGACTCTGACATCACCACTTGCTGATAGGCCCGGTTGAGATCAATCTTCGAGAAGTGCTTACCTCCCGACAACGCTGTGAACAGGTCGTCTACCTTCGGTAATGGGTAGCGGTCGACATCAAGGCACGGGTTAACGGTCGTCTTGTAGTCGCCGCAAATCCGTATGCTACCATCTTGTTTGATTACGGGTACCGCAGGCGTAGCGTATTCTGACGTTGTAACCGGCGATATAATTCCCAGCTGTTCCATTTTAGCCAATTCAGCGTCAAACGCTTTTTGCAACGCGAACGGAACGTTCCAGGCTTTTAGGAATCTCGGCTTCATATCAGGTTTAAGAAAAAGTTCGGCGCGCTCTTCCGTTATCGTGCCTAACTCGTCTTTGAAAAGGGGTTGGTACTTCGCCAGCAATGCGTCTAGCCTCTTTTTTACGCTGATATGAGTAGGAGTGTCTGACCTTGTAATGTTGTTCAGGTTCCAGATTTTCGCCCACTCCAGCCGGACGGCGTGGAGCCACTCCCGGCCTAGTAGAGGTGGTCCCTTGTGGTCTACGACGTAGAGTGGGAGAATTGCAGAATGGTCGCCGTGCTGCACGTTCACCGAAGAGACTCCCTGGGGTCGTACCAGTGCTCCTGTGTAGGTACGAAGTTTAACTGTCGTAGGCTCCAGTACAGCCGAAGGAAAGAGCTGACGGAACCGCGCCTTTGACATGACGGAAACAGCCGCTCCCGTGTCTAGCTCCATGTTCACCAAGACGCCATCGATGGTCATCTGCACGGCGACAGGGTGGCTCTGAGCTGCCGACACGCCGTTTAGGCTGAGGATCGAAGCTTTCCGTGACACCACCGTCAGCATCTTCACACTCTTTTTCATGTGCTTTTTTTTAGAAAAAGTCTTACCACTGCTTCGGCAGGCTCTCTGGATATGCCCTTTTTTTTTGTTGCAACTGAAACACGTTGTGTCCAAGTGAGGGCATGCTTCACTCGTGTGTTTTGGCGAACCACAGCGAAAGCAGCTTTTGCATGTTTTCTGCGTCTCTGCTTGCACCTTGTGCACATCGCCGACTGCGGCGTCGGTGCCGCGTGCCTCAGCAGCACTCTTCTTAGCCGCTTCCATTGCCAAAGCCCGCTCCACCGCTTTCTGGAACGTAAGCTTGCTATCTTCCGTGAAAAGCACTCGCTGAATGTCTTCTCGTAGCAGGCCGCACACGATGAGGTCCCGAAGGGACTCGTCAAGGGCGCTTCCAAACTCGCACGTTTGCGACAGTTTACGAAGCTCGGCAACATAACTAGATAAGGACTCGCCTTCTCGTTGACACCTCCGGTGAAACTTGGCCCGTTCTCCAATGACGGACGGCTTCGGGGACAGGTGGTCGCTCAAAACTTTCTTGAGGTCTTCGAAACTCTTCGTAGAAGGCAGTTTGGGAGCTGTTAATGACTTCAACAACCCGTAGGTCTTCGGACCGATAATGCTCAAAAAGGCGTGTACCTTGTCGCCGTCGGGTACTCGGTTTACAATCAGGAACGACGTAAGCCGCTCTTCGTACGAAGCCCAATCGCTGGCGGGCTCGTCAAAGGGTTCCAGCTGGCCCAGTCGCCCAGCGAAGTGCGTCACTGCTGCCTCGGCCCCAGTCACGACGACAGTCACAGGCTCCGTAAACTGCAAAAAGACAGTCTTCTTCACCGAGTGAATTTCGGAAACACTTGCCTTCCAAACTGAAGAACGACGCCTTCAAGTCCCATCCTCGTCGCCAGTTGTTGTTGTGTTGCGTGGTTCATGCGAAGGAGCAGACAAGTTTCCAGGGGCGAAGCGACGTTTATCGCCACATGTTCATCGGTGCGTGGCTGGTCGAGATAAGCCCACGCGCAGGTAGCGGCGCACGCCTTTTATTCGTTTTGCGCGCCTGCGCATTAAGGACGGTGGCGATAGGCCGGACACCACACCCTCCCTCCCGCGCTGCCTTCCTGCTTTCCTCCTTTCGCGTTGGAGATTGAGTCACCAATTCCTTTGGCGCACGGTCGCAAGATACGCATTTGGTGCCGCATCAAAACGTCGCCTCCCCTCCCTCCCTCCCTCCCTCCCATCCCCCCACGGCCTTTTAGCGCAACGGAAGAAGTCGCGTTTGGTCTCCGCGGTGCGTTCGCTCCACGTGAAAGCACGCGTCCCTCGCGCGCTTTCACTCGCACATACAGCCACGGCCGCTCGATGAAACGCACAAGGTGCGGCCTGCCACGTCGCGCGGCGAAGTATGGGCGGAGCTGTGAAGCGAAAGTTGACATTTGCCGCCGCTTTTTTAGGGGTGGCGCTACTGCTGCGGGACTGCTCTCCCTCCGGGAAGGTGCCACGGGAGAGATTTTGCGTCTTGCTTGCACGCCTTTTGTCACGTGGTAGTATAAATGTGTCGAGGTCCTTGTCATGTTGCATGTGGCACTATCCCGCGCAACTGTTGCGTGCCGCTGTGTGTTGCTAACGCAAGAAAAGAACCATTAATCCGGTACCCTGAGTTTCCGAGCGACGTAGAACACCGTAAAGCATGGCTGAAATAGATTTCGCGACAGGGACAAGGGCAAAGGAAGCATTTGGGAGCCGAGGGACACGTTTTTCATTGGTGTGCTCGCTTCACTCCGCCGACGGCCACACCGAGGAACTGTGTAAGGTGTCCCTAAACAAATTGTTACAGCCGCTACTGGCGAACTGGACCGGGGACCTGACTGCAACTGCGGAGCGGTTAAAACTCGCCAACAAGCCTCCGTCAGGGAAGGTAATACGATTTTAAAGCTGTTGAACGAGGCACTTTTCCGTGGCTTCACATCGTGTCAATAAAGAAAATCGCAGTTGGCACAGCCTCCCTCGATCTTTTTTGCTTTTCACCATTCACGCTGAGCAACTTTTTTTCACTGCATCGTCTTTGCATAGATATGCTACTCATCGGCAATGTGGCTGAATGTACAATCCGTACGTTATAAACTGCCATCTACCCCATTTATCTAGAATGGTACGTGAAACTAACGAAATCTAGCAGAATATAGTCATAGAAACCTTTGTAGTTATGCAGGCATTTGTAAGAAGTTTCATATTATAGGGTTATTTTTTCATTTTTTTCTTACCATTTCAAGTGCTCTATTCACGCTGAACAACTTTTTTCACTGGATCGTCTTTACATAAGTATGCCACACACCGGCAATGTGGCTGAATGTACTATCTGTTATGAGCTGCTACCTACACATTTTCTAGAAAGGTGAAACAAAAGAAATCTAGCATAAATAGTTGTACAAACCTACGTCATTATGCACGCATTTGTTAGAAATTTCATTTAACTTTTTTTTCTTTTTTTTTGTTTAACCAGCAAACAAACATGTCAAGCGAGGCAAGTAAATAAGCACAATCAACAAAAGCGTCCACTGTATGAGCAGTACTGCCTCTCGATAAAGAACTCGTCAGTTCTCTTGAACGATGGTCATAAGGCTCGAAGCCAACGGCACAAGTGCGCCTTCCTGGCCTATGTGAGCCTATTAGCGGCCCAATACCGACTGCAGGGTATATTGATATCCTTGCAGGCAGCGTTGATATTTTATTTTATATTTTGGAAACAAAAAGCACAACTCTCGCGTCAATAAAGCGTAAACACGATGCGCAGCCGCTGCGCGAAGCATGTGGACGGCGCCAAAGAAACGCTCCCACCCGAGCGCCTGGCGCCGCTGCGGTGGCGCGGAGAACTAGGCGCCTTTCACCGGTTTCGGGCGACGTGGCGGGCCGCACCTCGTGCGTTTCATCGAGCGGCCGTGATACAGCATACGGCCAATGATAATTTTGTCCTACACGCGAACACGACCATCGAAGACTGGGCCCTTAACAGCCTCGCTCTAAGACAGGAAAGAGCAGGGGCCCAAGGACAGACCCTTGTGGGACCGCAGATGTTACGAGTGAACAATATGAGGAATAATTGTTCGCGACTAATTACTTTGAACTAGCTTGCAGAAAGCGTTTAGTCCAAGAATAAATATTTCGGTCAAGGTGTAATTCATTACGCTTTACAAAAAGCAAGTCGTGAGAAACTGTGCCAAAGGGTCATTCTACACCAACTGTCCCAATCGTGGGGCTCCACCAATATTAATTTCTCTCCAAAAATATTACAAAAAATTCCAGCTATATAAGCAATAATTGCACAGCACTTTCCCAATATATTTTCAACCAAAAAGACTTTCTGGACGCGTGAGGGCCGTATAAATTTGACGAAACGGTTAAAAAACAGGGGTGAAATGAAATCTGCCAGAAATCGACCGCCTCGCGCATTATTTCAAAACTTGCCTTCTTGCGTTGTGTGAACATTTTTAATTCATTAGAAAAGAGCTTCACAAAATATTTTCATGTTTTTTAACCCTTAACACCGAGGTTAAAATGCGGAAATTATATCGTTTTTTGGGAAATGTTTCACAAAAAATGGTCATGGAAGAAAACCTGTAATTATTCTCGTAGAACTGTGCCTAAAACGTACTATCTCCTAAAATTTTACTTTCGCCTCTGTGCTGCGCACTGGCTCCCAAATAAAAGCCTTACTTGAGTAGCACTACTTTCACCACTGGAATGTTAATCGAAGTAATTTGTGTTTTCACCGCAAAAAAATAAAAAAATTGGCCTCCAATCCACACTGTGAAGGTCGTTGGACAGCCAAGCTGTAAACGAGTACAACGATTATTCATTGCGACGTAGCTTGAAATTATTCACACGGCCACGTTCACATGCACTTTACCTAATTGTTAGCTTAAGATGTTTCGACGGCCTGCGACTTGGTTTGCGCCGCTACTTCATGCACCTACATAGCATGGACCAGAGACAAGATAAATTAACCACAGTTTCACCGCGCCACGTGTGCACGCTGCTCTTCAGGAGTCCTCACTATAACGTGGCCTTCCCACTGCACCGTCACAACAGAAATTAATTGCCAGGCTGCTTCTTCTTTTACATACCAAAGCGTAGTTACCTCACTCCAAGCTTCGTCGGCCACAGTTGCCGCTTCCCGGCAAATTCCTGCCGCTTCCCGGCTACTGCAGCCTATGCAAGCGTAATCTCTACCGGGAAGCGCTTGCGGCGAACGCTATGCGCAGAGGCGCGCTTTCTGGAAAAATGAAAACACATATTCAAACTAGTTAACGCAATTTCACTAATTAGCTTCTTAATTAGGTACTCTATAGCAGATATTGTAATTTATTATCTGTAGTCGGTGAGTAAACAAGGCCAATCATTTTAAATGAATTTACAGAATGAGAGTAGTTGCGAGATATGTGCCACCAAACTCGCCGCACCAATGCGCTGTTGTTCCACTTTTAACTAGCGGAGCTGTTTAAGGTCGAGGTTGATCCCTACGGAGCGATGGTGTTCGCAGCTTCGAGCGAAGTGGAGAGAGTGTGAATTGAGGAGAGGAGGTGCAGAGAGAGAAAGAAAGAGATAGACAGAGGGCCGAGAGAAATAACGAAAACAAAATCAACTTGGGGAGGTGGGATTCGAGCCCCGGTACCCACGGTCCGAAGGCGAGCGTCATAGCCACTAGGCTAATTATCCACGTTTGCAGAAGATGCATTTATGGGAACCATATTACTGCGTTGTACCGACGATTGTAACACAATTTGCTATGGGCAAGAGAAAAAGAAAATTAGAGCGAGAGAGAGCTAGAAAGAAAGAGAGAGAGAGAGAAAGATAGAGAGGCGGGATTTGCACCCGGGTAGTCACTGCCCGAAGGCGAGCGTCATACCCAATACGCTATACACCCACGCTCGCAGAGCTCCGCTGTTCCATCAGATTTCACAAGCGTGTAACTGGCGTAAATTTTCTAACAGAACTCTCTTTCATGCATTGAAGCACAAAAGTAACCGGAATGCCCACGCATTTCGTCCCGCATTTTGGGAAATAATATCTCCAAACTGGTGTCATACTCAAAATTCATTTCAAGGTACAGTGCGAAAATAAAAACCGATATCCGTAGGCTGCGGATACACTATGCATTCTTTTTTCAGCGAATTCAATTGGTTTGTGTGTCCCACCAACATGCTATGAGGTTAAGTCGAAGCGTGAACCAAAATATTGCAATGGTGGGAGTCAAATT
The DNA here is from genome assembly GCF_013339745.2 of Dermacentor silvarum. NCBI lineage: Eukaryota > Metazoa > Arthropoda > Arachnida > Ixodida > Ixodidae > Dermacentor > Dermacentor silvarum. The sequence goes on along the minus strand of NC_051155.1, from coordinate 86,110,319 downwards.
CTGAAATTGTTTTCGTGGTGAAAACACAAATTGCTTTGATTAGACTTTCCATGACGAAAGTTGTTATGCTTCTGAATCATATCCGCTTTTCTAAACATAGGCCAAAATAGCACTTTTTCCAAGGTCAGGATTTTATTGTACAGCCTGTGCACAACACATCGGTCAATATAAAATTTTAGAGGATACTAAGTTTTAGGGACAGTTCTATAAAAATAGTTTCAGGTTTCCTTCCGTGACCATTTTTTTTCTGGAGATTTCCCCAAAACGCTATAACTTGTGCATTTTTATCTCGTGCTAAGGATTGAAAAGCATGAAAGCATTTCGTGAAACTCTTTTATAATGAAAACACAATGTTCAGACAGCGCAAGAACGCCGTTTAAGAGAACGCGCGAGACGGTCGATTTATGGCAATCTTTTGTCTCGCCCCTAGTTTTCAACCGTTTTGTGACATTTAAAAGGCCTTCAGCGGCACGAAAATTTTTGCCGATCAAAATGCTTTAGGAAATTACTGTGCAAGTAATGCCTGTATGCGTGCAGTTCTTTTTAAAATTTTTTTAGAGAAATGTGTATTGCTCGAGCGCTATGGTTGGGAGAGTTGGCGTGTAATGACCACAAAAGCTTTAGCGAAGTTGAGACAAATGCTGCCAAAATCGAAACTAGACACAGCATTAAAAAATAAGTCGTTAGTAAAAGATAGTAGTTGCGTTTAGTCGTACACCATTTTTCTAAACCCAAGTATAAGGGAGTTAAAGAATGAGTTCTGTTCTAAAAAAGCTTACATGTGCAAAAATGATGTTTTTTAAAGATCTTACATGGAAGGTTAGTAAGAGTGATGAGACAATAGTTTTCAGGCGATGGCAGATTGACTGACTTGTGGATTGGAATCATCTGCCCTAACCTCCAGTCACTGGGCAGCATTTAGCACTACACAGAATCACAAAAAATCTTGGGGAATACTGTGGACGAGTGCACACCTGTACACCTTAGGATTTTTGAATTTGTCACATCCGGACCTGGAGAAGAAAGTTTAAGGTTTTGGATTAGTTTGTTAACAACAACCCAGTCAATAAAGATCGGATTCATTAGTTAGAAATTGTCACCAGGTACAGGTGGGAGTGTGTTAAAGAGCGCTGCTTATTGAAATATTGAAAACAGGTTATGTAAAGCTATACAGCACTGATCACGGGGGCATTAGCGCCATCTGTACGACTTAGTTGGGTGAAATTACTGGCGGAACCATTGACAATGTTCCAGAATTTACGAGGATGCAAGCGCAACTCTGGTATTGCAAGATTAAAGAAAGAGTGTGAGTGAGTGAGTGAGTGAGTGAGTGAGTGAGTGAGTGAGTGAGTGAGTGAGTGAGTGAGTGAGTGAGTGAGTGCGTGAGTGCGTGCGTGCGTGCGTGCGTGCGTGCGTGTGCGTGTGCGTGTGCGTGTGCGTGTGCGTGTGTGTGTGTGTGTGTGTGTGTGTGTGTGTGTGTGTGTGTGTGTGTGTGTGTGTGTGTGTGTGTGTGTGTGTGTCGGCGACAGCATGAATGCATTCGGCGCTAGCTTGGTGGTATTGAGACGAGTTAAGAAATGACTGTCATGATTTTACAGAATGCTGTAAGGCTGTGTTGTGGGGGCAAATATTATTTACTTGGCACTTGATACTTGTTACTCATTTTCAAGTTCTGAGGGTTAAGTGCCAACTCAAGTTGTCCGACAATATGTATACCTAATAAATTGTATTGTTTCTTTTCTTTTGCAGCAATAGCGCCGAAGTTAATTTTAGCTGGAGAGGTTTTTTGGCCACCTATTATGCACACTGTGCTATAATAAATTCGGAATTTGTCCTGAGGTATGAGAAACATACCGGCGACCATATAGATGGCTCTGGCATTAAAGTTCACCAAGGCGAATACTTTTCCATGGCTGTGCGGGTTCATGATAGGGAACATTTTGCGGTAAGTTTTGTGTTGCTTGAAGTAGGCACAAAAAAGGGGTCTCTGTAGTTTTGCTTCGTTCGCACCTGACTCGTCTTAACAAATACAACGCATTCGCAAATGGTTCAATTTAACATATTAACCCGTGTTCTGAGCAGGTGCAGAATTGTGTTCAAGTTAATCTATCTTACAACTAATACTGAATAATGACCATAACTATAACGTAACCTTTTTAAAAGCATAGCACGCACGCAAGGGCTGCCTTGGTACGAATAAACGACAAAGACGTTTGTACACAAACATGACCCGTTATAGACAACTCTCTCGCAAATAAAAAAAGACTTGCAAGTATAGTACGCGAAATTGCAGACTAGAACACCGGCATGACATGCAACCAAAATGAAGGGGAGGCTATTACATTCAATGAGCCGCACAAATTCTGTCACAGATCTCGGGGGCGCAGATGTTTTGGAGATGGATTGAGACGCGTATGACGGCACGGCACACATGGTTTAATGCGAGCAAGCAAAAAGGAAGAATTCTCCTAACACCAAACTGAGAATAATAAACAAAATAGGTGTAACATATAAAAGCCGCTTTAAACCGTATACATAACTTCTGAGCTAGTTACGCTGTCCTTATAATTAATCTTATCCCCGACACTCCTAACCGCCTGACAACTCTGGCCTCTCTGGCTGCGTCACTGCTTGAGTGGAATGTTCTGCCATCTTTGACGCCGACTCATGTGGATTCCTCGTCCATGTCACGTCACGTCTATTACGGGGTTGCTTCTCCCAACGATCCTGAACATGACGTGGCAGAAACGCCCGGAGGATTCGGCCGCTGCTTCCGTCCGGTGCCTTGCTCAAGTGCCGACGAGGCATCCCGGGTACTGTCTTGGGTGCCGTCGTTGGCCTGTCTTCGAAAGGGGTTTGCTGCTGCGGTGCCCGGGACTACCATGGGAGGCTGCAGCAAGTGCGAGGAGCCTCGCTCGAACGTCGCCGAGATCGACGCTCACGCCTCGGAATGTCATCATCACGGCCTCCGGAACCGAACATCCGCTGCTCCCATCGCCAGTACGCTTGCTGGCGAACCAACCTTCCTTGACCTGGGCCTCTTTGATTATCCGTCTCTGACAGTCACGGACTGTCCGAAAAACTGCATATGCAACGTTCATTGGCTGAAAGCACCGTCTCGGGTAGTCCGGGACTGTCAGGAACGGATAATCGAAGAGGCCCAATGAAAGCTCATCGCTATTTTTCTCTCGATCACGACTCGGGTCACGCGCCTCGAGCACTCGTGCTGTTTGGAACACTGCGCACTCTTCGTCGTCGTCGTTCTTCTTCCGCGTGTTGTCATGACAAACTCTTCAGATAAATACGCCCCTTTGATGAGTCAATGAGTCATAAGGACTGGGCAATCCCGGTTCACCGGAGGCGCTTGTATGGTGACTACGACGTAGCACTTGCCGAGGATGCGCCAGAGGACGAAGCATACAGCCCTGTGTCAACACCATCATCAGCGCCAAGCTCATCGGGAATGATCAGCGTTCTCGATGAGTCAGAGGCTTCTACGCCTTTAAATCACGAGACGTAGGACCTTCAGTAACGGCAGGCCTGGTACATACGTGGAGAAGGCTCAGGTCCATGCACGCGATTGGCCAGTCATCTCCCACCACCAAGTACAGCTATCAACCGCCGTGTATTGTCGCCCGTGAAATCTACTGATCTCTGGAACAGTAGGGCTGTCTCATGCATCTGCTCTGCCCTGCCGCCCTCATTACACGAACCGACACCGAATTGCTGCAGCCTGGGAAGTACAACCTTCCCCGACCGTACGACGTCACGTGCACATCTCAACAATACTACAAAAAGCTCTTTGCCAACAACTAAGGCTAGTTGTCTCTTCTTACCACAAGCACCCTATTTAAGTGGTTTCTGAGTGCTTATCCTTTTTCTCTGAGTCATTGTCATTTTTGCTGAGTCATGCTCATGATTGTGGCTTCTACCACCAAGCTTTAGTATTTCCTTCACTTAGTACCCATGTCCGAACCCATTTCAGTAGTTTCTGAGTGTTAATCTTTTTTTGCTCAGTCATTGTCATTTTTGCTGAGTCAAGCTCATGACCGACTTCTACCATTATCTTTTAGTGTTTCCTTCACTTAGTACACATGTCCTAACCGATTTCAGTGGTTTTTGAGTGTTAAAGGGCCCCTAAACCACCCAGAGGTCGAAATTTAGTTGTGGTGTTGCAGTTGTGCACGAGTCTACAACGAACACTTAGCCGCGAGAATTTTTCGAAATGGTGCCGTAATAGCGGAGTTACACGCGTTTGATGATCGAAAAACGGCCCTCGCTCATTTCGCTCTTTCCTTCGCTTCTCTCCTCGTCGGCTGGTCTCCCCACCTCGCCGAGTGCTGCTCGAAATGTCACGTGACATCCGTCATCGCCAACGCGCTTCTCAAAACACTGCCTACTTCCGGTTAAGGCACGTCCACGCTAGCCATGCTAGCGGCACATATACGGACGACGAACCGGCCTCCTGTCTGCCGCGCGAGAGGTGTCCAAAGTAGACGGCAGTTCGGCCGGCGCCCCGCCCGCTGCACCATCAACGGGCCAATCGACGACCGCGAAGCTGCGCGCCTCCGCCACCGGTAACGAAAACATCGGCTGCTGCTGAGTGCACGGCTACCGACGGGAGACGACCGGCTCGGCTGTGCTCGCATCGCAGCCGACGGCGCCGCTAATATCAGCGTATTTTTCTTCTTTGTGTACAATTATTGCGAAGAGCGATAGCAACGATAAGAAAATATTGCGGCTTGTGATCGTCGGTAATTCATTTCGAAGCGTCGTCCGCTTTAGCTTTGAAAGGAACCGGAAAAGGCCTAACGACGATATCGGCGCCGTCGAGCGATCAGCGGCGGTGAGGCTGCCGCACAAATCAGTCCCGGTCTCATCCTCTCTACGTACGGCAAGGAAATCTCGCCGCTCGCGAGCAAAACCGCTGTCGAACGGCGGCCCGCGAATGGCAAACGGCGTGCGGCGAGTTAGCGTGCCGGTAATGTGGACCTGGACTCGGCGCTTCTCGGCTACTCGATGTTGCTGCGGTGCCGGCGCGTGTTATGCGAAGCCTGCCGCTATAGACTGAGTGTTGCGCGCACGTCTGGAAAGGCCAACACTATCGCACTCTATTCGCGCAGCTAATCAGACCGCTAAGCATGAATGTGTTGGAACACGAGCGATTTGGAACTTGCGTTGCGGGCTGTAAATACCGATGCGGAAGCGCGCACAAGCGAGCAACACGGCGAGGACGAGCAGGGAGCGCGCGTACCTGCTAGCAGACAAACCGGAAGTCCTACGTTCTTGTTCGACCAATGGACATCGTTTCCACCGTTGGCATCACCAGATTCCCCCTGCTGACATCATGACGACCGCTCGGGATACCGGAAAGGCGAGGGGAGGAGGACGGCATTGTTTTTTTGATTTTGTGGCGCTCCCGCGGCGCGTAGCGCTGCAGCGTTTGGCATCGTTGATCGCGATTGCATTCTGAACTCGATGCGCGTGTTTACTTGAAATGTTCAAAAAATATCTGAGGTGGTTTAGGGGCCCTTTAATCTTTGTTTTTTGCTGAGTGATTGTCTTTTAGCTGAGTCATACTCATGACTATGAGCATGAGGGTTGCGCGAAGCACTTGCAGTCCGAGCACACGTAGCACACGTGAGGCGAAACCGAGCACACGTGGGGCGAAACCTATGCACAGTGTACGGGTGGCGCGCAGCGCCGACGACACGCCGGGATTACGTCACGGCGCATACGCAGTAGCGGCCGAGTTATTGGCATTTTTGCTGAGTCATGCTCATGACTATGAGGGTTGCGCGAAGCACTTGCAGTCCGAGCACACGTAGGGGAAGTTGGGCGAAAGCTATGAACAGTGTACGGGCGGTGCGCAGCCGATGACACATCGGGATTACGTCACGGCGCTTGCGCAGTAGCGGCCGAGCCGCTGCCAGAGGCGCCTGCTGCAGTCACGGACACCGCGAGCGTTCGGGGCTAATGCGGGTAAACGGAGAAGCGCATGGCGTCGGCAGCACCTCTGCGCGTTGCCTCGTTGGTGCTGCCACAATTTGTTTCTCTCTCTCGCTATCGTTTCTCTTCCCCTTCTCCCGAACAAAGCAGGAGACGCTCCGCGATGTGGTTGCCTTTCTCGCCCGAGCATAGCGCGAGACGCTCCGCGAGGTTGTTGCTAGGCAACGCAGTGGCAGGCGGCACACATTACGGCAGGCTTAAACATGCTCCGCTGTGAAAGCCACATCAGATAACGAGGCACATATACCGCTAGAAAGCCCGACGGGCTGGGCAGAGACAGACAGACATACAGACAGAGAACTTTATTTAGGTCCTGAGGAGCGCTACCGCTCAAGGCGGTAGAGCAGCTGGCCGCTCCCACGTCGGGACGGGTAGGCCGAGCCTCACCGCCGCGTCGCGGGCCCTCTGGACGGCCCTGAGTTGATGTGGAAGTTCTGAACTCCTGAGCATGGAGCTCATTCCTCTTCGGTTGTGCGTTGATGACCCTGTAATGAGGGGCACTGCCAGAGCATGTCGTCTAACGTACAAGCGGTGCCACAATCCGGGCATGCTGGATCAAGGGCTTGATGAACTGGCTGTGGGTATAAAGACTATGATATGACCTGGTATGAAGCATGCGGAGGGTAGATGCCTGTGCTCTGGAGAGCTTCGCGTGAGGAAGGGGGAAGACCCTCCTGCCCAGCTGCTAATGCTTGATGATTTCATTAAAAGTGAGGAGAACGTTCCTAAAGACTGCTTGATTGGAGTCTTAAGATCTCCCAGGTTGCCCAGCGCGGTAAGTCAGTTCGCGCGTCCGGGCGTGGGCGATCTCGTTCAAGTTGGCCATGGAGGCCAGATGTGATCCGAGGTGAGCCGGAAACCAGATGATTCTATGAGGAGAAATATCCCTATGGCCTAAAATGCGAGTTGCTTCAGCTGATACCGATCCGGACGCAAAGGCCCTGACCGCCGCTCGTGAGTCTGTGTAGATCTGTTGCTTAGAATCGTCAAGAAGAGTGAGGACCTGCTCAGCCTTAGCGGGAGTGGCGTTCCTGATAGAAGCAGTGTAGAATAGAACCTATATGATCAACCGTGACGGCCGAGAAGTTGGCCGATCGGCCGTACTGCGCCGCGTCTACGAAGCATGCAGAATGTGGGTTTGCACGAACGTCTTTGAGCAGGGCTTCTCCCCTGGCCCTCCTTCTCCCCGGATTGTGCTGCGGGAGCACGTTGTGGGAAAAAGGAGAGACTGTACTGTAAGCCCTTTGCTCCTTAGTGAGATTATGTTTGTGTTCCTCTTCTAGAGCTGGATTACATCCTAGGACGGTTAGGATGCTCCTGCCCGAGGCCGAGGAGGAGAGCCTGGCCATCTGAGCCGTATGCTGTGCCTCGATTATCTCGTCCAAAGTGTTGTGAATACCCAGTTGCATGAGGCTTTCCGTGCTAGTGCTCGAAGGGAGTCCTAGCCCTCTCTTGATGCTCTTGCGGATCAGGAGATTGAGCTTAGTCTTTTCATGACCCTGCCAGCAGTGCATGGCAGCAACGTAGGTAATGTTGCTCATTAAATAAGCGTGGAACAACCTTAGTAAATTATCCTCCCTGAGGCCACCTCGAGAGTTGGAGACTCTAGTAATAAGCCGAACCACGTTTTCCGTTTTAGCTGTAAGCTTGTTTATGGTCTGCCCATTAGTGCCATTAGCCTCTATAAGCATGCCAAGAACTCTGATGACCTCTACCCTAGGGATGAGATGACCAGAGCTGGTGCCAAGTTTTACATTCACGTCCGAAAGGGGGACCCAGCCCTTAGGTTTGACACCCCTTCTCTTAGGTCTATACAGCAAAAGTTCGGACTTACTCGGAGAGAGTCGGAGTCCGGTTCCACTAAGGAAAGACTCGGTGTAATCCACAGCCTGTTGGAGTGTCTCCTCTACTCTGCCCTCGCTGCCGCCCGTACACCAGACCATGATATCGTCGGCGTAAAGGGTACGACTTATGCCCTCGACTTGAGAGAGCCTCTTGGAGAGCCCACAGAGAGCAATGTTGAATAAAAGTGGTGAGACCACCGAACCTTGTGGCGTACCTTTGGAGCCAAGAATGAGTGGTTCTGATTTGAGATCTCCTATCTTAATCGTGGCCCTTCTGCTTTTGAGGAAGGAGCTGATGAATGCATGGAATCTATGCCCCAAGCCAAGACTAAGAGAGAAATTATAAATGAAACGCAGGGAAGTTAACCAGGACTGAGCCCGACTTGCTATCCTACACTGGGGGAGGGAAAAGGGGAACTACACATTAGGAGAAGAGGAGGACGTCCACTGTGGATATTGTTGAAGGGGTAGCAGTTTTCTGCTCTATATCACTGGCAGTGACTCAGTCCGTTTCAAAGACGGTCACTTAATACTTTAGTTTTTAAAAATCGCAGCCGCTCCACCAGAATCACTGCCAATGTGCGGTCATAGAATAAAGCGTGATAAAGCGCGGTCAGCGTGAGCCAGACCAGCGCCTCATAAGTCTAAACGATTATGTCCCTAGGCACCTAGGAGCTGCGCTCGGCAAGGACACTGCATCGCGGCGTCTCCACGTTTGCCATGACAAGAAGTGTTAATTTCAGCAATGTTCGTCGTGCACAGTATTTTCTTGCTTTAATAAATCTTGTTTAACATTAGATACACCACAGTACACTTAGCTTTTCGCTGACTTTTTCAAAGCAGTGGGAGTCACGGGACCCGCTATGCGAGCCATACCACTCCCCCGCTGTACCTACAAGGAATTGTAAAGTCGCGTCCCGGAGCGCGAGAACGGCTAGAGTGCTAAAGACAGGCGGGGGTCGGGAAGAGAGGAATCTGGCGAGGAGGAGAGCACTTGCGCATGCACGCGGCCTCCTCCTTTTTCTCCTGGTTGCCAAGGCTATGGCGCGGCAATTTCGTGATACAAACCACAAATTACGGCTGCCTTAAACAGCTTCGCTGTTAATACCTTCTTCAGGACGCGTAGCAACATGAAGTTGACATGTAAATCCCTAATGGAGAAATAAGGAATGAAATGCATTTCATACTCTCTGCCAATCCCAGCATAGTGCAGGATGTAGAAGTGTTAGGTAGGGTAAAGTGCAGTTACCATAGGTTAGTGAGGTCTACGATTTCTCTCAATTTTTAGAGAGAAGTAATAAAATTATTCAAGAAGAAACAGGCCAACCTAGGCGCACTAAAGATAAAAGCAGACCAATTCAGGCAGGTGCTCGCAAACAAGTATGCAGCCTTAAAACGCAGATGAATACAACATAGAGGTAATAAATGTAACCGCAATTAGGCTGATCTCAGAAGCAGCATTTGAAGTGGGAGGTAAGGCATCAAGGCAACCAGTAGGTAGCTCTCCCAAGTAACAAAGGACCTAATAAAAAAGACAAAGCATGGAAGTGTCCAATTCAAGAGACAAGATAAAATTCGCTGAACTGTCAAAACTGATCAATAAGAATGTAAGGGATATTCGAAATTACAACATGGAAAATATTGAGGTAGCAGTAAAATATAGACGCAGCATGCAACCAGTGAGAATAAAACTTGGCATAGAACAAGGAAAGATGTATGCACTGAAAGATAAGCAGGCTAATATCAGAAATTTCGGTGACGTAGTAAAAGTAGCCGAAGAATTCTATACTGACCTGTACAGCCCCCAGAGCAGCCAAGCTACTTCCCTTCGAAGCAGTCCCAGAGCATCTAGAGAAGATTCCGCGCCTTCGTCACGCAATATATTCGGATGACATTACCATTTGGACAACTCGAGGCTCGGATGGAGAACAGCTGGACGCCCTGCAAGCGGCGGCAGATGCTGTCACCGAATACGCCAAAGAGTGCAACCTGGAATGCTCCCCAGAAAAATTCGAGCTCCTCGTTCTCAAAAAGAAATCCAGAAGAAAAAGCACAGAGAGAGAGACCATAGAAAAACACCTAAACCAAAAACCTATACCCAGAGCCCAAACACTCCGCATATTAGGTGTCTCCATGCAAAATAGTGGTCGCAATAACCACACTGTAAACGCACTAAAACCAACTGCCTACAGCGTAGCTCGCATGATTAATAGAGTTGCCAGTCGCAGACATGGCATGAAGGAAGAAGACTTACTACGCTTGACTCAGGCCCTTATCGTCAGTAGAGTCACGTACGCGACACCTTATCTGAACTTAACATTAACAGAAAAAGCCCAAATAAATGTGGTACTGCGAAAGGCGTACAAACAAGCCCTCGGCCTTCCTCCAGGCACCGGAACAACGAAACTTCTATCCTTCGGCATCCACAACACCTTAGAAGAACTAATTGAAGCACACCGACATGCGCAAATCACACGCATCAATCTCACTAGAACAGGCAGAGCAACACTTCGAAGGTTGCAATACCCCGTGGCGACAACCAACAATCAAGAAGTACTCCGCAAGTCCCTACACGAGCAAATAATGGTGGCCCCTGTTCCGCGTAACATGCACCCGGAATATCAGATGGGCAGGAGAAAAGCACGAGCGATAACAATAGACAGGAGATACGGCACTCTCTCCACTGCTCGCTGGACAGATGCGGCCATGTACCCGAATGGAGAGGGCATGGTAATCAGCGTGGCTGGACACAGATAGCAAGAACTGGTATCCGCCTCCGTTCGTACACAGAACGTCGCCGCAGCAGAAGAGGCCGCCATTGCACTCGCCATCTCGGCATCGAGACAAAACGAAGAACTATATATTCTTACAGACTGTTAGTCAGCATGCAGAGCCTACGCGAACGGCCATCTACATAATATCGCATGCGATATTCTACATCGCCTCAACGAAATACCCCGCACCACGATAATTTGGACAATGGGACATGAAGGCATCAGCGGAAACCATCGTGCACACACGATAGCCCCAGGACACTGCAACCGGGCACTGGAAGAGACGCCAGAAGACCCAAGTCCAGGCACACTACAAACTTACTACGATATACTGCAGCACTACCGCCTTTCGAGAAGAACGATGCCGCCACCGCACCCATCCCTCACCAGAGCTGAAGCCACGACCTGGAGGCAACTCCAGACCAACACCTATCCTCACCTCACACTCCTTCACGCGATGTACCCCACCCTTTATCAGCCCCTTTGTCCTTTCTGTACAGAGCGAGCTACCCTCTACCACACCACATGGGCATGTTAAAATATCCCCAATAACTCCCCTAATCGAAACGCAACGCACGAGTAGTGGGAGATTGTGCTGACCAGCTCGGCACTGGAGGATCAGCGAAAGCTTATTGCCAGAGCCGAAAGTGCTGCCACTGCCGCTGGGGCCCTGGACTGAAGGCTCCACCCACCACGGAGATCGACGCTTCTCCGTACGCCATCAAAATAAAGTTTTGTCTCTCTCTCTCTCTCTCTCTCTCTCTTAGAAGCGGTGACGAACAGGATACAGAAGCTCCTTCTATAACTAGCGATGAGCTTAGGAGTGCCTTGAAAGACATTACGAGGGGAAAAGCTGCTGGAGAAGATAAAATAACAGTCAATTTAATCAAAGATAGAAGAGATATCATGCTTGAAAAACTTGCGGCCCTTTATACTCAATGCCTTACGACTTCAAGCATACCAGAGAGCTGGAAGAATGCCAAATTTATACTAATTCATTAGAAGGGAGCTGTTAAAGAACTGAATACTTATAGACCCTTCAGCTTGCTTTCAGTATTGTATGAAATATTTACCAAGCTAACTTGCAATAGAATCAGGGCAACAATTCAGCCAACAGAACAGGTTGGCTTCAGGAAGGGATATTCTACGATGGATCATATCCATGTCGTTAATCACGTAATCGAGAAATCTTCCGAGTACAATCAACCGCTCTATATGGCTTGCATAGATTATTAAAATGCTTTTGATTCACGAGAGATACCAGCAATCATAGCGGCATTGCGTAATCAAAGAGTCCAGGACACATAGGTGGAAATCTTGGCAAATATCTACAAGATTCCACAGCTACCTTGGTTCTATAGAAGAAAAGTAGAAAGTTACCTTGGAAGAAATGGGTCAAGCAAGGAGACACAATTTCTCAAATGCTATTCCCTGCATGCTTAGAAGAAGTATTCAAACTCTTAGACTGGGAAGGCGTAGGAGTGAGGATCAACGGTGAATATGTCAGCAACCTTCGGTTTGCAGATGACTTTCTGCTATTCAGCAACAATGGGGACGAATTACAACAAATGATTGAGGACTTTAACCTAGAAAGTTTAAGAGTGGGGTTGAAGATAAATATGCAGAAGACAAATGTAATGTTCAATAGCCTGGCAAGGAAACAAGAATTCAGGATCGCCAGTCACCCTCTAGAGTCGGTAAAGCAGTACGTTTATCTAGGTCAATACTCACAGGAGACCCTGATCATGAGAAGGAAATTTACAGACGAAAAAAAATGGGTGGGAGTGCATACGGCAGGCATTGGCAAATCCATACTATAGCTTACCACTGTAGTTGAGAAGAAAAGTGTAGAAGCATTGCATTATACCGGTACTAACACATGGGGCAGAAACTTGGAGGTTAAAAAGAAGCTAGAGAACCAATTTAGGACCGCAAGAAGAGCGATGGAACGAAAAATGGCAGGCCTAACGCTAAGAGACAGGAAGAGAGTGGTGCGGATCAGAGAGCAAACTGGCATAGCCGATATTCTAATGGACATTAAGAGGGGAAAATGGAGCTGGCCAAGCCATGTAAGACGTAGGATGAATACCCGGTAGACCATTAGAATTACAGTGTGGATGCCAAGACAAGGGAAATGCAGTCACGGACGGCAGAAAACTAGGTGAGGTGATGAAGTTAGGAAATTCGCAGGCGCAAGTTGGAATCAGGTAACGCAAGAAAGGGGTAATTGTTCATCGCAGGGAGATGCCTTTGTCCTGCAGTGGGCATAAATATAACCTGATGATGATTGTAATAAATAAATTCTAGGTTATGTTTTTAAACTCACATTATGGTCTAAACTTTATTTCAGACGTGTGCAAACAGGATTGAATTTAAACGTGTGTGGATGAAAGACACGATAAGTACGTATCACTTTACTATTCTTCACTTTTCTGCACTCAGCAATGTAAAAATTAGGGAATTATTCAAGCAATAATTATTGTCAGCTACCTGAAAGAAACCACACAACGCAACATTATTGATATTATACAAACTAGTATCTAGCAGTAATAGGTAAACTACAAGAAAAAATTGTCGCAGTTTCAACCGAAAGGCTTAGCATCAATTGTGATAGCAAATTAGTAGAGAGCTATACGGAGTAAGGATAGTAGTTTTTTCAGCTGTATAAACTTCGACATGCAGCAGCACCAGCAATGCGCAGAACTGTTGACGCCGTCGGCGTTTTGCCCGCGTTCGTACCGAACGCGCGCGGCGTTGGTGACGGTTGCCGGGGCCTCTGGGGGCGGCTCGGAGGTTTTCGACGAGATTAGAATGGGGCACTCGTCGAGCAGCGTCGGAAATCTTACCCACCTTCTCGCCTCGCAACGTTTTTATATAAATACGCATTTGGTGCCGCAGCTAAACGTCGCCTCCCCTCCCTCCCTCCCTCCCGTCGCCCTCACGGCCTTTCGCGCGACGAAAGAAGTCGCGTTTGCTCTATGTATATGGTGATTGTAAAGGAGGAAAGAGAGGCTTAATTCTGCAGCCCTTGAGGGAGCACGGCGCAGAACGCGCGTTTGTTCGCCGTGCGTTCGCTCCCCGTGAAAGCGCGCGTCCCTCGCGCCCTTTCCCTAGCACATGCAGCGTCCGCAGCGCGGCGACAATTTCATCGTCGTTGACGTCATACGAAACCTCACGGCGACGGCAACGACAACGGCAATGGCGACGACGACGCGAACGGCAGAAATCCGCTTTGGAGTGTCCATATCATCACTAAGTAAAAAGCACGAGGCGCCCGCCTATCTGATAGGTAACGCGTTGGGAAATGCGGTGAGGGCGCTTATGCAGCAGTTCGTTGATGTCGTATGTCAGCCACACGGACTCATTTTTCTGAAACTGACACAGATAATTATTATAGCGTTTTTCGGCATGCGCTCCCCGCCCCCCCGCGCCCCCTAAACGTAACTATCAATAAAGCACATCTGGGACCAATGCCTAAACATGATATTTTGGGGAATTATGTCCCAAAAGTACGATCTGATTATGAGGCATGTCGTAATAGGGGACTCCGGTTTAAAATTGAACTTTGGGAATCTGCATCTAAATTGAATTACACGGCATTTTTTTTATTCCGTCCCATGGAAATGTGGCCGCCGCGACCAAGATCGAACCCGCGATCTCGAGCATAGCAGCGCAACGCCGTAGCCGTTAAGCTACCACGGTAGGTAATCAAAGGTCTATCGTTCATGCACTCGGCTCCGCAACGATGACCTACTCCCCAACAAAAGCTAGGCACCTTGATTATTTGTCAGAATTTTCAGCTCATACTGAATATGCCAAGGGCGCTTCAAATAAACGGCTCACTCGCTGATTCGCGTGCGGTTTTTATACTGTGCAGTTGTCTCACACGAATTGGCAGCGGCACAGGACCGTGACCTGCAGCTAAGGCACTTGCGTCCTAAGGACATTCCTTGCAATGACACATCCGTAAAGATCACTTGTGATTTGTCTACCGGACACCCGAAGCCCCGTAAGTCTGCTTGCGATCTCAGACTTGATTGACGTAATGTCACTGTTAAGACAAGAAAAAAAAAAACAATTATCCGCCGGGCAATCTAGGGAAGCGGCGAATGTGGAACCCTCCACTTTTAGTGCGCCCAAGGCACTAAAGGAGGGCGAATGAGATATCTTTTGGCGGCACTTGCAGTTTAAAGATGACATTGACAACAGAAGAGGAGCTACAGTTCGCCACTTTAGACAGAAGAATACGGGTGTTATGATTTGGTTTTCCTAGGTCAACGTGGGGTTGTATGCCCGGGAGTGTATTTACACTTGCATGGTTCGAATTATTCTGGCCACCACGGAGACCAATTCGCAGTTGACAGAATAAATAATGAAGTCAATTGTGAAAGACTTGAACATATAATTAACCCAAACACACAAACCAACTAAGCAAGATACGAAGGCTAATATCAACGTTCATGCAGTTATAGATTTTTTGACACAATAAGCAACTATATAAAAGAGTAAAGTCCGTGACCGGTCACAATTACTTGGCGTGCGTCGGTGCAGCTGCATGGAACGGCATTGCGACGGTCAGTCAGCTGCAGGGCATCGGTGGCGTGAGGATACGACGCTGCTTGCTTCTTGAGGTTCATCCGCAGCTCTACTCAGGAGTCGCTGGAGGGAGTAGGCAGGTCATGCCTTCAGCAACACGTCACCAGGACCCACGAACACCAAAGGGTGGAGGTAGGACAGAGACCGTATCGTCGTTGATGAAACTCGGGCCAGCAGCCCGACAGTTTTGCTTCTCTGCCCGACGCTCCGGAAGTCTTGAGGGTCGGACCCGCAGCCCGACAGCGTCGCTTCGTACACTCCCCGCACCAGCCTTCCTTCTTCCAGAACGCAGCCATTCTTCTCTTCTTCTGCTCCCTCTTTCAGCACTTGTGTGTCTTCGTCGTTGGCTGTTGGCCGAGGTCCTGCTGCGTCAGGTAAGCTCGCATCGAATGCCCCCATTCTTTTTCTTTTATTGCGATATCAATTATATGGACACTCCAAAGCAGATTTCTGCCATCGGCGTCGCCGTCGCCGTCGCCGTGAGGTTCCGTATGACGTCAATGGAGATGAAATCGTCGCCGCGCGCCGAACGCTATATGTGCGCGTGAAAGGGCGCGAGGGACGCGCGCTTTCACGGGGAGTGAACCCACGGCGGAGAAGAAACGCGCGTTCTGCGCCTTGCTCACTTAAGGGCTGCAGAAGTAGGCGTCTCTTTCCTCCTTTACAATCACCATATATGTAGAGCAAACGCGCCTTCTTCCGACGCGCGAAACGCCGGGGGGGGGGGGGGGGGGAGGTAAGGGAGGCGACGTTTAGGTGCGGCACCAAGTGCCTATTTATATCAGAGGCTCTGGCAACAGTCACCAACGCCGCACGCATTTTGTGCGAACGCGGGCGAAACGCCGACGGCTTCGACAACAGTTCTGCGCGTTGCTGGTGCTGCTGCATGTCCAAATTTATACAGATGATAAAACTACTATTCTTACTCCGCATAGCTCTACAAATTTGCTATCGCAATTGATGCTTCGCCTTTCAGGTGAAACTGCGACAACATTTATGATCACTGGCCGTCCGCCGCACAAGAAACGCGCACATTAGTCTTTACACATGACAACGGGATACGGTAACACCATGAGATCTGAGGCGTCTGGTAGCTGGACCAGAGAGATGCAGAAAACTGAAATCGAAGTACATGGTACTGGCCGAACAGTCGACGAAAGCGGAGTGTGTGGTGTGGATATTGACGGCAACGATCCCGTTTTGTTGGCATTTAGCTAGGGATATGAATAGGACAGCATTGTGGTGATCGCCGATGCGAACACAGTGAGCACACACTCCGAGGAAAATAGCGGCTCCGCCATTAGTTATACGGATGGCCCAAGTAATCCCAGGCGCCAAAATTGTGTTGAGGGCTCAGCAAAAATACGCACTCATCATCGGAATGTACTCCCCAATTTGGATGAATCGACCTCTATATAAAAGAGGTTCCGCATGCAGGGATGCTAAGAAGTGGATTCTCGGTCATTCGAAACAGTGCAGCACCATCTCTAGGGGTTGCATTGCCTGGTTTTCTCGCCGGGAAGGTCTTCGCCATGTCGGGGAGGAAGGTCGGCGGGGTTGGGAAGGCCGATAGTAGCAGTGTTGAAATGAAGACCAGCGTCTGTGCCGGAGCTGAAGCGCAGGTTCTTGAAGGACAACGTGGTCGGGTTTGACTACAAACGAAAGGCCGTTTCACATGTTGCGACTGGAGCGAAAAAAATCGGTGCGATCACAAGCGTCGCAATACGATTTTTTGGGAGGCTCATTCACATGACTGCGATTTCAACAACGCGACTGGTGCGACGCCCAGGGGTGCTTGCTGCCAGGTTTTGTCGCACACGCCGCATAATTTCTTTAATGTAATGAAAAAGACGTGCGCGTTATGATACAATCGACCTCTCTTTATTAGGACGAAATAATACGTGCGTTTTGTAATTTAAAAACGCTTCAAAGTTTAATTTGTTTTGGAGTGCGCAACAGCGGTTTATGAAGTTTAATACGATGAGAAATGGCGGACGTAAACAGCTGTTCGCAGGTGGTCGTTCAGCGCTGTGTGCTGTCTCGTGTGTGTTTTATGCCCGTGTCGTTCTTCCTCCGGTACAACAAATTACAAGAGGACCTACCAACAATCCCCTATAGCTGTTGTCATCGCATATGCAGTATTCGGAATTCGGCTGCAGCGAAGTCGTCATGTCAACGCAGAGACCCTCGCGCTACCTGTGCTTAACGTCAGCTTCTGAAAAAAGGATGTGTGTGTATTGCTCGTGATTGCGCATAAGCTGTTCCTGCTCCTAGCAATATTCTTGCACCAAACTTAGCAGCAAGCACCAACCCAAAAGCTCACGGCTGACCTTGAAGGAAGCCGCAAATGATCTGTCTGTAATTACTGGACGTGCAACGGAATTTGTGTTGTGAACGTTAATCTTAGCGCCAGCCTGGTTCGTCGGTCTCGGCGCGTGTGCTGTAATTATTCATACAAGTGCTCTCTGAAGCCGACACTACATTTTTTAGGAGCTGCAATCACTTTTGTACGTAGTATCATACTATTCTGACAGACATGGGCGTCGTCTATTTTCTCGTCCTGTTTCTCGTGCTGTTAGAGTGCTGTGAATCTGTACCAAGAAGCATAAGTCAATATTCTGTAGTACGTAGCGCAGCCGCGTAGCCCCACAGCTAACATTAAAATACCTTGTACGTTTGTTGGTTTAATAACAACATTGAACGCTAAAATTTTGTATTCAGAATGGCAAGTGTAAAGCAAGAAGCTATCAAAACTATCCGCTAATACCATGCGTGTACTTCTACCTGCTTGAGCACATTATCTTAAAAGTGAGACTGAAAACCCCAGATAACCAGAACATATGCAACTGGAGCAGGCACTATGGTTCCTTTCCTGGAAATGAAAGCCAGCCTCCCAGTCTGTTAAGCTAGTCATGTACTTAACCTATATTAGACCAATGTTAGAGCATGCTAGTTGGAGCCATTTAAACATAGATTTTTGACCAAAATAAGAAAGTGCAAGGAAAGCGTCAAGGTACAATCTAATCTGGTATTCCCGAACCGATTGTATTAGCCAATCTTCATGCCTCCCTGAATTGCCTGCGTTAACCCAATGCTGAAAACAGGGGAAGCTGATTCCCTTTCTTGCTCTTGAAAAGCTGCAAGAATATCAATAACAGACTACTTATGTTCTGAGCGAAAGTGAGGGGCACTGACAATGTCTCTAAGCTGTTGTATGAGCTTTCACCTTGAACGAGAATGGAATAAAAATATTTACCTTTGCAAGCCTCACAATGCAAACATTCTAAAAATTTTCAGGATCCACATTAAATTTTTGAGATTTAGACAATAAAAAGTGTGCCTAAGTACAAGTACACACTGAACAACCTTGAGTGGTTGAGTGGCCAGCTGCGAATGCAAAACCATCCACAGCTGCTACCTCGAGGTAACTGCTAGGTTGCACGTGTTTCTTCTATAGCCCATGTACCTGGCAAGGGGAATGGTTATACGTAGACCCATTGCAGCATTTGGCCTGTGTTTTTTTCCTTTTTTTCAATGAGTGGTGGCTAGCTGGTTCCGTCTGTTTATGTATTTATCATTTGTGTGCATCTTATGTACATCTGTTTGTATCATGTATTGTTATACGTGCAGTGATGCAAGCATCTTTTTTTAATATATTGCACCACAGTCATTTATTCAACTTTGTGTTGGAATGTACAAAATGTTGCCACCCAGTAATGGCCAGGGCAGCCAGCAGGATTATATAGCAAAAAATGTGATGCAGATCCAATGCGCTTGCTTGAATCGACATTAGGCGAAGCTTTCACGCAACGGTCAGTTAAACTTTAGAAAACTAACTGCGGTGTGTACAGTTGTCCTTATTTCACCTGATGCAACACGTACTCATATGCAATGCTTGCTTATTCACTGCACAGGTCACATAATGTAATGTATACATAGCACAATGAACTCACTCAAACGTCGGCTCACTAAGACTTCGAACTAACCTTGAGCCTGAGTTCGTGTGAGCCTGGCTGAGTAGAATTTTGGTGAATACGAGTTAGAGCAAGCTCGGTTAAGTAAACGTTTAGTGAATATTGTCATGAGTAGACAGGGCAAGCTCATCTGAGTATAATTTTAGTAAATATGTGTCAAAGCAAGCTTGACAAGTAGATTTTTGGTGAATATGACTTAGTGCAAGCTTGCCTGAGTAGAATTTTGATGAATAGAAGTCAGAGCAAGCTCATCTAAGTAAAATTTTGGTGAATATGAGTCAGAGCAAGCTCGGATAAGTAGATTTTGGTGAATATGACTCGGTGCAAGCTTGCCTGAGTAGAATCTTTGTGAATATTAAGTCAGATGAAGCTCGGCCGAGTATAATTTTGGTGAGTATGACTCTGAGCAAGCTCGACTGAGTAATGATGGGATATGGTTATACGAGTTTATGCAGTAATACATGTAAGTGTAGACTCATTAGCAACATTGCCTCCATCTTGATGGGCAATACCTATGCCTCGTGATGAGTCTGCACACTTTATGAGCTGTGAACATGCAAGAACCACCCACACTTAAAAATATAGGAATACAACCGGCCGACTTCACTGCACAATTTTGATCTGCCTGTGTTTAATTAGTTATCTACTGCTTATAAAAAAAGCAAGGTGTTCGCCGGCTTTTAGCATTATTGCATGGGTTTTACAGGAAGTAGAGACAGACAAGCAAGAAAAGGCAAGGATGTTTATA
Organism: Dermacentor silvarum; assembly: GCF_013339745.2. NCBI lineage: Eukaryota > Metazoa > Arthropoda > Arachnida > Ixodida > Ixodidae > Dermacentor > Dermacentor silvarum. The sequence continues at coordinate 86,090,374 of NC_051155.1, read as the reverse complement.
GCGAAGTAGTTTCTTAGAGTACTGCGATATGTTGCAACCAGCATAAACAAAAGTAATTCGATGCACTGAAGTAAGGGAAATATGCAATTACCTTTTAATGTGAGGGTTAATACAGATGCAGTAAGGATACAAAGCGTGCGACACACTGAAGGTTTATTGATTTTTGTGCAGGAGAAAAATGATACATCAGAAAAATGATAAAAAAGCTGTTTAAGTATTGCTTCGAAAACACATTGACAATACTGTTTATTTCCAGTCGAAGCGTTAAATATGCTATTGTAGAACATTCATTACCATATATAATTTGCACGCTCGCTTTGCGAGCTTGATAAGCAGTCGCGTCTCGCAGCTGAAGTAACAGAACCTTGAAATGAGATAATTCATTGGGAAAAATGCGCATGAAAGCCTTAACTAACCGACTGCAACTAAATGGTCGCGCGTATAGCGTGACCTATTGACCGTAGCATTTGTGCGTAGTTGCATATTCGTTAAATTGTTCCGTCCGTAAAAGCATACTGCGCCAAAACTGTGGCGTTTCGTATATCGCGAATTGAATATCGCGAACCGAAGGCCATGCCTTCCCGTGAGGGACATCTCTTAGTATTTACCGAATCGCAGCACGCGTGAATAACTAAAAATCACGCAAAAGTACATACAATCAGCACCCGAAGCCAACCTAAAAAAAAAGCGTCGCGTGTTTAGCAATGTACGTGTCAACAAACGCACAGAAATCACAGCACCGAATCTGACCTACGAGTTTTTATCTGCACTGTTCGCGTGTCGGTGCTGATGTTATAACCGATTGCGCAATCCAAGGCTTCACTCAATTAGTTGCACTGTTCGAGGCTTATTGAGCTAATATTTTTTGACAAAAAAGTATCTATAAACGTTGCGACCACCGCCATTTTTCAAAACAGACAGCGAAATTGCTCTCGGTGCAATTTTGACGGAGAATCGCAGCTTTTGCTGCGCCGTTGCGACGCTGCGACCAACCGGTTGGCCGCAGCCTAAAATTGCAGAATCGGCCCTGTGACTGCGATTGTCGCCGCATGCGACGGAAATCGCACTTCCGGTGCGATGAAAATCGCACCATGTGAAACGGCTTGAACGGGGTTGGCCACCTGAAATAGAGAAGTCGGGAAACGTGGCCTGCTGTCCCAACTCCAATGGCTGCAGCAGCGGCGAGACATGCGACCGCTGCGGGGACAGTGAAAACATGGGTGTTTGCCGGAGGGAGTTCGTCATACGGACGGATCGCGAAACTGTGGAGGAAAGTCTCATGTGGGTCGAGAGGGAGTCACAAAATCTGGACCGTCATCGCTGTGGGAAGCCGAGGAAACATAGTGAGTTATCCTGTCGGTGATTACCGTTTGAGCGGCTGCAACTCGGTCAAGGCAACGTCATCGTCGCAGAAACAGTGACGGGCAGGCCCGCACTGTATGCGGTCGCGCTTGGATTCACCGGCGCTCCTGGCACCTGCTGGCGCAGTTGCAATAAATCTAGTTTTTGTGTGGGCCTTAAATCCCTTCTCTATGCTCTGCATCATCCAAAGCCTCAGTGTGGTGATCCAGACGTTTCCTCTACGTTTTTGTGGGTCCATGTCGCCCGAGTAGCCAGCACAAGCCACCAACGGCCAAGGCTCCATTCAACCCTCGGAAGTTTCCCCTACCATCGTTTGACTGCCGGCGTTTTGGGACCATATCCCGGTAACCTGGTTCCACCTGGTGATATGCCCCATTCCCGTCAATGGCATTCCCACCAAGCTGCACAAGTACCACTAGGTCGGATCCACGCTGTTCCCAGCTGCCATAGCCAACGTTAACATCTTGACTGCCGCTTTGCGCTACACGCCATATGACCATCTCTTCTTCTTCTTTCTGGGGTTTTACGTGCCAAAACCAGTTCTGATTATGAGGCACGCCGTAGTGGAGGGCTCCGGATTAATTTTGACCACCTGGGGTTCTTTAGCGGGCACTACAAAGCAAGCACACGCGCGTTCTTGCATTTCACCTCCATCGAAATGCGGCCGCCGCGGCCCGGATTTGATCCCGCGATATCGTGCCCTGCAGCGCAACGCCTTAGCTGACTAAGCCACCGCGGAGGGTCATATGACCATCTCAAAACCTCACTGCAACAGCACACCGTCACGCAGTCGTCTATAACAGTTGTTCTGCATAGAAAACATAGTCGGCCTTCGCAGCCTTTTCGACACTTTCGTGTGTTGCTGGACCCGAGTGCGGCTAACATAGACGATTGACTTCTACGCGAGTTGTTCCTGCAGCACCTGCCAACGAACGTACAGATCGATGGTCCTTGCCCCTGCCGGTAACGTCTGCCTGCCGACCTTGTTTCTTCGGTCGACGACGTGACAGAAGTCCAGAAGTCACTGCATGATCAGTCTCGGCTCTTACTTCCGTTCAGGGCCCCAATTCATCTGTAACGCCAGTCGTCGTCGAGCTCCTGCGCCACTCAGTCGTCGTTGACAGCCTCTGCGAACGCCTTGAGCGCATCGTCTGTATCGCAGAACATCGGCACTTTTCGCCTTCTCACAATCGTCGACAGCGCACCAGCAATTCTTGCCCCACACCTGCCTCCCATGCACGATCCCCTACTTCATCAGGAGTGTGCTGGTGCCATTGCCATTTCGGAGAAGACGTGCATTACTGTCCTTGCCCCCTGCTCGTGGACTGACCACTGTCCCGGTTGCACGACTGACCACACGTTGCACGACCGACCACTGTCCCTGGCGGTCCTATCGCAGCATTGCTTCGAGAATTTGTGAGCCTTGCTCGACCAGCTGATTAGCAGCAACCTGTACAACACGATGTATGCCACCATATCATAACAAGTGATCCCGCAGCGCATTTCCGTATGGCCAGCGATAAGAAAGAAAGGAAGGAAGGAATAGCAGGTGCGGGGAAAGCTGCACTGGCGCCGCATCACGTGACCCGCGCGACCAATAAGGGTCGTTTGGTGTGTCACGGGGAAGGAAACGGAAGGACAGGGGGATGAGGCACGCTCCGCCGCGCTTCCCTCTCCTCAGATCAGTTTCTTCGTCCGGATGAGAAGGCCCCGCGTGGCGCATTCCGCCTAGGAGCAGGCTGCGTTTGACCGACGGCGCCGCTAACTCGCTTGTGAAAGAACTCGTCGTCGACGTGCCGATTCTTGCGTGAGGGCTTCCGAAGCCCAGGCGAAACGTCAGCATCGTCTTGTCCTCCAAGAATGCGACAAGAGTGGTGCATACCTCGAAAATGCTAGCGCCAGTTTCACCGGTGCGGCGCCCAGGTTTCAACGCGAGTTTCTCAACCGGAATTTCGGAGCCAGCTGCAGTGCGTATGACCGGTTGTGGTTCGAGCACAACGTGGTACTCTTCAGTGGAATTCGTTCCGAGTGTGATATGGCGATTTAGTAGACAATGATATCTAACGCAATCGAGGCAGTCCACGAACGCTGATGGCACGCACAGCGACAGACGCAAGAGCACTTCTTCCTCTTCTTCGCTACAATGGCCCCCGGGAGAGAAGATGAGCCATCCTGGCGACCTACGGCGTAGGTAGGATCAGGAGGTCATAGTATGGCTTAAGTCGGCTGATGTGAACCGTGTCACGTCCGCGATGTCTAAGGTCGTGTGATGGCGTCACAGGCTCGACAACGTAATTGAGAGCCGAGGTACGGTCGATGACGCGGTAGAGGCCATCATAGCGTGCAAGAAGTTTGGTTGAAAGGCCAGGGCTGTGAGATGGGACCCACAGCCAAACAAGGGAACCAGTCGGAAAATGTAGTGTAGGCACGTTACTGTCATGCTGCAGCTTTTGGCGACCTTGGGCAGCGGTGGTAAGGGTACGGGCGAGCTGCCTACAATCCTCTGCGTATTTGGCGGCTTCAGACACTGGCGTGCATTCAGAAACGTCGGATTGGTATGGGAGCAGTGTGTCCATTGTACACGAGGGCTCGCGGCCTTATAGCAGAAAGAATGGCGAAAAGCCAGTGGTAGCTTGTGTCGCCGTAATATAGGTATACGTTACGAACGGCAAAACAGTGTCCCAGTTACTGTGGTCCGAGGCAACGTACATAGTCAACATGTCACCGAGTGTGCGGTTGAACCTCTCTGTCAAGCCGTTCGTTTGCGGGTGGTAGGCGGTAGACTTGCGGTGAACGATGCTGCATGCAGCGAGAAGGGTTTGGATTGCTTCGGACAGGAAAACACGCCCCCGGTTGCTGAGCAGTTCGCGTGGTGCTCCGTGTCGAAGAACGAAGTTCCGCAAGATGATGAAGGCAACGTCACGCGCAGAAGCCGCCGGAAGTGCGGCAGTCTCGGCGTAGCGCATCAAGTGGTCGACACCTACAATTATCCATCGGTTACCCGAAGAACTGCAGGGAAGGGGTCGGTATAGGTCTATGCCGACGCGATCAAATGGCCAGACGGGGCAGGGGAGCGGCTGTAACTCGCCAGGAGGGCGCTGTTGAATTTTACGCCTTTGACATGCCGTGCAAGCGCGTACGTACTGGTGCACGAAGTGATACATGCCGTGCCAGTAGAAGCGCTGCCTCAGCCAAGTGTAAGTTTTCAGAACGCCGGCGTGACCATTATGAGGAGCGGCACGGAAATAAGCGCATATGTCAGCACGCATGTGTCGTGGTATCACAAGCAGCCATTTTCGTCCATCAGGCAAATAATTTCTGCGGTGAAGGACGTTGTCGCGGACCGCAAAGTGATCGGCTTGTTGACGAAGTGTTCGAGAAGAGTTTGCGACGGATGATGGATCATGGAGGATATTCAGCATAGTTGAAAGCAGGGGATCCTTACGCTGCTCGACCGGCATATCAGCGACGTTGATGGTCGATATGGATGCGTAGGGCGTTGACACTGAAGCCACATCGGAAGGTATTGGTGATCGGGAAAGCTAATCGGCGTCAGAGTGCTTTCTGCCCGATCGGTAGACAACGCGGATGTCATATTATTGTAAGCGAAGTGCCCAGTAGAGTACTGCACGGGCCCGGCCCGGGCCCGTTTTTACGTTGGGCTGCCCGCCCGAGCCCGATCAAAACTTTTATGGCAAGACCCGGGCCGGCCCGGGCCCGGAAATATTCTACGTTACCCGCCCGGCCCGGCCAGCCACCCCTTTACCTTAGGCCCGAGCCCACCCCGAGCCCGGCCCGAGCCCAGATCGAAACTGGCCCGAACCCGGCCCGAGACCGAAAAATACATGTTTTTCAGAGTTGACACGCCCGAGAATAACTCGCTGCACGTTACATGCACACCACCAGAAAGTCCGAGCCCGGCCCGGGCCCGCGTGATAAAACCCGACCCCGGCCCGGGCCCGGGTCAAAAAGCGCACGCCGTGCCCGAGCCCGGCCCGACGCCGTGAAAAAACTGCTCTACCCGGCCCGGCCCGGCCCACGGGCCATGCCGGGCCCGGGCTTTCGTGTAAGCCCGAGCCCGTGCAGTGCTCTAGTTCTCAGCGGCCGAGGCGATTTGACGGATCTTTCAACGAGGACAGCCAGCAAAGGGTGTGGTGGTCGGTAACAACGTCAAAAGGACGACCATGCAAGTATGGACGAAATTTGACGAGAGCCCAAATAATGGCCAAGCACTCTTTCTGTGTGACAGAGTAGTTGGCTTCTGCCTTCTTTAAAGTGCGGCTCGCATATGCGACGACGTACTCGTCGTAGCCGTCTTTCCGTTGCTCTAGAACTGCACCAAGTAACGATGCCACGGGCGTCCGTGTGTAGCTCCGTGGGCGCTATGGGATCGAAGTGTCCGAAGAATCGGTGGCGAAGTAAGTAACGACGTAGTTGCTTGAAGGCTTCGTCACACGAAGTTGACCACGCGGAGATGCCGCTGCTAGTGGTAAGCAAATTGGTAAGTGGTGCGATGATAGTGGCAAAATTGCGAGACAAAACGGCCGAAAGTAAGAGCAGAGCCCTATCTATAAAGCTGCGGAGTGCCTCAAGAGTATGGGGCACCGGAACCTCTGCGACCGGCGCGAAGCTTGGCTGCGTCAGGAAGCACCACCGTCCTTCGAAACGACGTGTCCCAATATTGTTAACATGCGGGCAGCAAAACCGGCACTTTTTGATGTTGAGTTGGAGGCCGGAAGAGGTAAGGCACGTCACGATCTCACGCAAGCGAACGAGGTGCATAGGGAAATCGGGCGAAAACACGACAATATCATCAAGGTAGCGCAGACATGTTTTCCACTTGTACTTACGAAGGATAGTGTCCATCATACGCTCGAAAGTAGAGGGCACGTTGCAGAGCCCGAATGGCATTACGGTAAATTCATACAAGCCGTCGGGCGTGACGAAAGCGGTCTTCTCACAGTCGTCTTCAGCCATCGGCACTTGCCAATGGCGGGAGCGAAGATCCAAAGATGAGAAGTACTCCGCGCCTTGTAGGGAGTCGAGGGCGTCTTCTATCCGAGGCAGCGGATAGACATCTTTAGGAGTTATCTTATTGAGCCGATGGTAATCTACACAGAAGCGTATTGAGCCGTCCTTCTTGCATACTAATACTACAGGAGACGCCCAAGGACCTGTGGAAGGCCGAATGACGCCACGATGCAGCATATCGTCGACTTGCTCGGTAATTATCTGTCGCTCCGCTGCCGACACGCGGCATGGTCGCTGGCGTAATGGTGGATGGGAACCAGTGTGGATGCTGTGAGTGACGGCCGCTGTACGTCCCAGGGATGGTTGGTCGCAATCAAACGACGAGCGAAAATTCTGAAGAAGCGCGAGGACTTGCTGGCGGTACAGAGGTGGCAGATCGGCGTCCAAGGCAGATTCAAGAACGTCTGACGACGACGACGACGGCGACAATGATGATGATGATGATGATGCGCACAGAAATGAAGAAGTGAGGGCGTCTAGTTCATAACAGGCCGTGGAGTCATAAGTATCGAGAATGTGAAGCGAGTCAATGGGCTGAACACGACCAAGTGATTCTCTACGCAATAAGGTCACGAGGGATTGAAACGGGTTACACACAAGCATAGTGGATAATCCAGATACAGTGTTGAGGACAGCAAACGGGAGAGGTAGAGCCTTGCGACGTAGAAAAATAGGCGACGGTGTAAAAAGTGCCGTAGCGTCTGGCGCGGCGGAGCAAGATACGGGCACAAGAACCGACATTTCGGGTGGTATGTTCGTATCGGAGACAGCGTGAGCTTGGCAGCTTTACCTTGCAGAAGGGTCAGGCAGCGGGCTTCGGAAAGCGGGAAAAGCGCCACTTCGGCCCGAGCACAGTCGATGATGGCACGATGGTGAGACAAGAAGTCCCAGCCGAGAATGATGTCATGTGAAAATGAAGGAAGGACGAAAAATTCAACAACATAACAACGCCGGCAATGAGCACTCTTGCGGTACATTGAGCAAGCGGTGCTATATGCTGCGCACTCGCGGTACGCAGTAGCAAACCAGAAAACAGCGTGGTGACCTTGCGGAGCTTACGACAAAGCTTTTCGTTCATAATAGAAACTGCAGAGCCCCAGTATAATAAGCGCAATTGTGGTGGTTCTTTCAACCAAAACGTCCAGTAAATTGCGTGGCGACTGTGCAGGCCTTGCAGAAGTCGCGAAGCTGGCAGTTCGTGTCTGCATAGCTGCAGCAACTAGTTTCCCTCGCTAAGTGACTGGCGACGACGTAAGGGGGAAAGCGAGCGACGACGCGGTGACGGAGAACGATGGTTGCCGAAAGGGCGTCGAGGAGAGGGCGAATACTCTGGGTCGGGACGCATGGAATGCCCGGTTCCATCGTGGGAATATCCATACCCAGGCGTTGCGACAGCAGGGTTAGCTGGTGGCATGCGACGATGGCAGAAGCGCGCGACATGGCCGGTGAAACCGCAAACGAAACATACGGGTCGGTTGTCGCGTGTGTGCCAAGGGTTCTGACTTGGCTCGAGGCGGAATAGGAGGCGATGCGGGAGTTGGCACTGCTTGAGGTCGTACTGTCGCAGGAAATGCGAATGTCAGCGGCGCAGGTCACGCTGCGACTGCGGCATAGGTCAGATGTGCCGCCACGGGAGGACAGGGTTGAGCCAAAGGTATCGAGTCGGCAAGTTCCTCGCGAATGGCTCTCCTAATGGGAGCAGCCAGAGATGTGTCAGGCTGTAGAGGTCGATCGCTGAGAGGCAGCATAGACAGTTGGCGTGCGACCTCCTCACGAATAAAATCCTTAATTTCAACGAAGAGTGAGGATTCTGGCGAGGAATTGGAGGAAAGCGTGAGGCCCGAGAGAGAGTTGCCGGGTGTAACAGCGCTGCGCGCAAGGACCCTTTTCGACGCAGCTCATCGAAGCTCTGGCAAACAGTGATGTCAGATGCGACAGATGAAGGGTTTCGCGCGAGAAGCATTTGAAATGCGTCGTCCTCGATGCCCTTGAGGATGTGCTTCACCTTGTCCTCTTCACTCATGGTAGAATCAACGCGGGCGCCAATATCCTCGACATCCTCTATGAGTTGGTGTACGTCTCGCCGGGCTGTTCAGACGATGTTCAGCACGGAGCTTTCGTAAGGCTGGGTGGCCGAAGACTTCCGTGAATGCTGTCTTGAAAGCGGACCAGGTTTGGAGTTCCCGCTCATGATTGTGGAACCAGAGGTTCGCAACGTCAGCAAGATAGACGATGACGGAACGTAACTTCGTCGGGTCATCCCACTTGTGATCACTGACGCGCTCATAGGTAAAGAGCCAATCTTCCACGTCAGTCTCACCGGTTCCGCTAAAGATAGGATAGGAGGGTCCCGCTACCGCTGGACGGCGCCGCAAATGATGGGAGCGGCTACAGTGAACTAGAAGTATTGGGTAGTGGAAAGAGCGGAGGGCTGGGCGCACAGGCAGCGTGAGGCCAAGAGCGAAGACTCCCGCTAGGGGCTGGTGTGCTCTTCCGAGGAGACCGTGCCGGTTGGAGCCCGCGTGCCCGCGTAACTGCAACCGCTTTACCGCGTCGTTCTTGGTGCTACGAGCCACGGTGCTTTTCGTTATTTTTGCAAGTGAAGCTACTGAAATGCCGAGGCGTGACCGTTTCCCGGTTCGATGCACCTGTTTTCGCTTTTTGAATAACGTAAGAGAATCAGAAAAAAAGCGATACGCATTGCTATGCGCCCGGATTCAAGAGCGGGTATCCGTTTTCGATAAGTAAATGGCGCGCACGTTGTCTCTTTTTGGAGTGCCTAAAGACAATGACCGGCGGAAACAATTGATGAGGAATCTTCACTGTAAAGATAAGCCACTCTCCGAGACTTCAACTGTGCGGGAGAGGCACTTTGAAGCGCATTTTATTTTGCTCGACTATGTTCACTTCATCAACGGTGAGGAAGTAAGGATTCCTCGAGGTAAACCGGCGCTGACCGACGTGCGGTGCCCACGCTCCTGCCCGATTTGCCATCCTACCTCTCACAGGAAATGCGCTAGATAAGACCCGAGAGAAAATGCGTTGCAGTGTGTCCAGCTGCACGCACGAAGAGGTGCGTTTGTCTCCTCGCGACGTTCATGATTCATCATCCCAAGATGATGGCGCGCACGGAAACGACAGCCTGGATGTAACAGCGCCGCAGCCCAATCTTCAAACGATCGCAAACAGTGTGGATATTAGAAAATAAATTCTTGGTGCATTTTTGTTGCAGGATGATACGAGACATCATTGAAATAATGACATCCAGATTTCCAAGCCGAGCTCTGCGGCCAGAATCTGCTTCTGTGGAAACGCTCCTTTCATTTTTGACATGCCTGACTGAATGGGAGCTGCATGCAGGTGGTCAAGGTGGCTTCCTGTCCGCATATACTGCTGGTGGCCTGACAGTCACAGTTGCAAGCGTTCTGTCGTTGCTGACCTACATGACAAAGAATATTAGCTACAAGTACTTAATGATCTCAACGCTGAGTCAGGACCGAGTTGAAAATCTCTTCGGTATAGCCCGGCCGTCAAGCGGTAGCAATACCCATCCAATACCCCAACAATTTCTCATTACTGTGTGTTGCCTAAGTATTTATGGGCTTGCCAGATCTGTTGCTAATGTAAATGCTGAGCCTGGTGTTCTTACGGCCCTCCTTGAGCCAGACATGACGGAAGGCCCAAAGCCTGATAAAACTGACATAACCCAAAGCCTTCTTGATGATGATGACAATACTACTACAGGGTATCAAAAGCAGGACCCTGTACGAGACCATGTCTCATTTGTTCAAGCAAAAAGTGACGACCGGCTCATTTTTTATATTTGTGATTACGTTGCCGGGAAGTTTTTGTTGAAATTGGAGTGTGATGAATACCACAAATTGCTTCTCCCAGAGAAGGAGGATGTTGATAGTCTTGCTGCTGCTCAGTACACTAGGCAGCGAGGCAATGGTGGCCTACTGTATGCAACCGGATGGCTTTTCTGGTTTATTCGAAGATTAGAAAACCTTTTCACAGCGACATTCAGTACACAGGAGCTGTATCCTGAGAGTGTTAAGGATATTATTACTCTTGTTAAGAGAAACAAGACCAGATAGGGTCTTGTCGGTTTCTGCCATGCAGCATCTTTGATGGTGAAGGTTGTAGGTTTTTATGTTACCACACACAGCTGCACTTTTTTTTGTGAAGTCCTTAAACTGTTCCAAAGAGTCGGGAGACCTCAAGATATCTGAAGTTGAGCCAATGTACAGTCTGTTTCACACTTAGGGGGAATCTTGGAGCGCCTTGCAAGGCGCTCAGAGTTGCCTACTTAGTGTGAAACAGACTGTACATAAGTATGTGAAATGGTATTGTGTACTCTCTACCGTGCAACTCTTCTGTTGCAGTATGTTTCTTGAAAATGCCTCCCCGCTACCTACTGATACTGTGACTGAAATAAACTATCTGCAGGAGGCTCATGCTTCTGAAATACACATGTTCATCGCTTGCTTAAATCACAATAGAAGAATGCATTAGCATGCATGCATTCAGTACAAATCTGAAGCTAAACATTTGGACAGAATTACCTCTCTGGTTGGGAAAATTGATTAGGACTTAGTGTCTCCAGCCAAGTAAGGGTATTTATTAGCCCAACGTAATATAAACCGCTTGAAGGGCATCCTACGCTCTGTGTATGCACATGGCCTTGGAGACACGGCGAAAAGAATAAAAGAACCCCCGCTCTAGGTCACCAACACCAAAACATCTCGTCCCCCCCCCCCCCTTCAACGGTTTTTCCGCGGGTAAAGTGTCCCCCATCATCGGTCATCCCAGTCGACCAGCAACGCCGCAGCCACTCCACCCTTTCGCCATTTCCGTGTGTCAACAGGTTCCCTGTCAAGTGTCTCCCCACCTTACGCTCTCTCTCCCTTCCTCTCCTTTCTTACGATGGACTTTTTAAAAGCGGCACACCGCCACCTCCGAAGAATACCCCTGAAGAAGGAGCCGAATTGGCTCCGAAACGTCGGAGCCAATTGGTTGGAGTCACTTTCCAAGTCCTATTCAGTACAAACTGCATTCAGTACACATGTTTCGAACGGGACTTGTGACTGGCGCAACTGGGTAAAAAAAAGTGAAATTTTCGATGCTAAAAGTGCACTCTGCCGCGGCAGCATGAATTGCGTGCATCGCGATAACAGACATTGCAGGTACATACCGCGCCCTGCCTACCCATGCTACAGATCTTAGGGTTGCTTATATAAAATCATATTGACATATTTGGCATGAGGAAAAATGAACACAGCATTCTGAAACTCTGTGCCGCAACACTCGCCTGCTGCGTTCTGCCGCGGACTCCCTCAGCCGGTGCTCGGGAAGTGAGCGCGCGCGCGATCTTGTGAGCTTCTACACAATAGCCTCACGCCGAGGCCGCCGCTCCTTCCACTACCCAATATTTTCTAGTGCACTGTAGGAGCGGCGGAAGCTGCAGGCGGATTGTAGGTAGGCTCGAGCATGGTACCGGCTGAAGCAGTCGGCAGCGTTCGGCTGCGAAGTTCCAGGGTGAGGTCGGGGATTGCAGCACCTTCCACCAAATGTGATATGGCGATTTATTAGAAAATTGTCTCGAGGTTGCCGTTATATTGAGTCCCAATTTGAGTCCTCCTTGTTTGCTTGCCTTAATTGCATTCTTGGCGCCAGGCACTGCCGTACTACTGCGTATCACCCCGTGCCAATGGCACGGTGGAACGCCTTCA